>NC_081347.1:71703751-71805333 GCF_029784015.1 Lycium ferocissimum
CAGCAAGTAATAACCCAAGTAGTAACATAATTCAAATAACCCAAACATCTTAACTTTAACGCGCCATTTTCAAATACCATAGGAGAAAGAAAAACAAGGTTGAAGAAGTTAATTAACAATGGAAGAAGAAACATTTCCAAATGAAGATGAACTTTACGTTGCTTCTGCTCTTCTCCTTCTCTCAATAAATCCATCTCCTAAGTATAACTGAAATTCCAAATTGCGTTAATGAAATTGTTGTTATTATCAGTTTTTTTTTTTTTTTTTTTGGTTGGAAAATTAAGAGCACATCTGAGATTTCACAGATAGTTGCATTCAGTTTATTATGAGCTTTTTTGTGTTCCTTTTTGCGCTACATTTTCCATCTCCAAAGTATAACATAATTCGAATTTCTCTCGAATTTGCGTTACTGAAAGTCTGAAATTGCTGCTATTATGAGTTTTTTTTTTTTTGTGTGTGTGTGTGTTTATTTTTTGCAGTACATTTTAATAAAATTGGCATTTCTCTCAAATTTGCTTTACTAAAATTGTTGCTAGTATGAGCCTTTTTTGTGTTTTTACGAAATTCGAATTTCTCTGGAATTTGCGTTAATGAAATTGTTGCTATTATGAGCATTTTTTTTTTTTTTTGCAGTACATTCTCCATCTCCAAACTTTAACGAAATTCGAAATATCTCTCGAATTCGAGTTACTGAAATTGTTGCTATTATGATATTTTTTGTGTGTTTTTTGTACTTCTTTTGCAGAATGAAGAGCATATCTGAGATTTCACATTCTCCATCTCCAAAGTATTAACGAAATTTGAAATTTCTCTCAAATTTGCGTTACTCAAAATTGTTGCTATTATGAGTTTTTGTTTTGTGTGTGTATTTGTGCTTGTTTTGCAGAATAAAGAGCATATCTGAGATTTCACTGATAGATTCATTGAGTTATACGATGCTGATTTCAGATTCGAAGTTCAAATCAACTAATTCTTCATCTTCTAAGTATAACGAATTCGAAATTTCTCTCAAATTTTCTTTACTTTGTTGCTTTTATGAGTTTTTTTTTTTTTTTTTTTTTTTTTTTTTTTGGTGTGTGTGTGTGTTTTGGCAGAATGAAGAGCATATCTGAAATTTCACTGATAGATGAATTGAGTTATACAACTCCAGTTCCATGCTCGAAATCGAAATCGCGTGATTCGTCAACTGTAACATTTGATGATTATGATGATGATGCTTGGTTTGATGAGGCTAAATCACATGCTCGAAGGAAGAAAATGATTCGTATTATCAATAAACTCAAGGTGATTAGTTTTTACTAGTAGTATTACAAGTTGAATTATACAATCTCACCGTCAAAATTTGAAGTATTGCGTTATTATAGTTTGATTTTATTGAATTTATTTATAGATTCTAATCTGTGATTTGTTATGGAAGCTGCTTTTTCAGTGCTTCGTATTGAGTTTTTTTTTTTTTTTTTTCAGTTCCTCTGAATCTTCATAGTTAAATTGCTCTGTTTTCTCAGTGTTATGATTGATGTTTTAGAACGAATCGTTTTTTTTTTTTTTCTACTTTTGATTGAGTTTGTTTGAATTTTCATAGTTACACTGCTCTGTTTTCCGTGTTATGAACAAAGGGCAAATTCAGGATTTCGAGTCAGGGGGTTCGGAAAAAACAACAAAAGCTACATATAAAAAATAATGTTGTTACTGGGAATCGAACCTAGGATGCTAGATTTAATTTGAACACCCTGAATCACTTGAGCTACCCTTTTGCATTTGTTCAAGGTATTCAGAAGTTAATATATGTACATAAACACAAAAAATTTACTCTATACATACACTGTAATTTTTCGCCGAGGGTGTTCACTGGGCAGCCTCTAAATCCGCCCCTGGTTATGAATTGAAAAAAAAAAAAAATTGATGATTTAGATCGAATCAGTTTTTTCTATTATTGATTGAGATGTTTCATTGAAGCTCAACGTGAAGTTTCAATTCAATAAAATGCATATTTGCAACTTCTTATTGTTCGATCTCTCTGCTTTTTTATTTGTGAAAAATTGAACGTGTATTGCGTGAAGTCGGTTAAGATAAACGTGATCACGGGTATTTTTATGTTCAATTTGTAATTCGATGAGTTTTACTGCAATTTCGAGTGAATAATCAGTCTATTCTGTTAGTTTTACGGTTGAATTGTACAAGCTAAGCTTGAAAATTTGAAGTAATGTGTAAAGATGAACGTGATCTAAGAGTTTTTGATTTGTTATTCTAGTTTGATTTTAGAGCCCGTTTGGATTGGCTTATAAGTTGCTTATAAGTTCGTTTTCGAACCTTTTTGTTTATTTGATTCGGTCATCAAAGCCATTTTGTCTTAAAATAAACCCAAAAAATAATTGGACCCGTTTGACTTAGCTTATCTAAAAGCGAACATAAGTTCGAAAACGAACCTATAAGCCAAAAAAAAATAAGTTAGGCTACCCCAACTTAAGCCCAGCCAAACAGGCTCTTATTGCAATATCAGTCTATTTGAATCTGTGATCTGTTATGAAGCTGCTTCAGTTTGTATTGTAGCTTTTCGACATTGATTCGAGCATTTGAGTTTTTTGAATTATCGTTCCTCTGAATATTCATAGTTACACTGCTCTGTTTTTCAAGTGTTATGAATTGCAGAAATTGATAATTTAAAACGAATCAGTCTTTTCTAATTTTTGATTGATTTAAAGTTAATTCAGATGCTGTAATTCAATAAAATACATCTTTGCAACTTCTTATTGTTCGATCTCTCTATTTTTCTTATTTGTGAACATTTCAACTTGAATTGCGTGAAGATAAACGCGATCATGAGCTTTTACTTGTTAGTTCATTTTTGTAATTCGATGAGTTTTAATTGCAATATCCAGTGATCAATGATCAGTCTATTCAGCCACTTCAGTGCTTCGTGTTGTGGCTTATTACACAGTTTCGAACACTATTAATTTTTTGAATTTTCGCTACTCTGTTTTCTCAGTAATTCAAATTGAAATTTTACACTTGATAATCGATTAAACATTCTCTGTTTTAACTGCTTTTTTTTATTTTTATTTTATTTTTTATTGATTTTCTGTACATCCACAAAAAAATTGTAGGCAGAGGAGACGATCTAGTAGCTTAAGCATGTTCGATTGCTGAAAATCAATCGGACATGCTTAATGTTTGTTTTCATAGTGTGTACTATCATGAATGCGCAGGGTACAACTGCATAATATTTGTTTTCTCAGTGATTTAATTTGAAATTTTACGCTTGATAATCGATTCAACATTCTCTGTTTTTAACTGTTTCTGATTGATCATTTTCTGAACATGCGCAAAAATGTAGTAGATGTTTTTAACTGTTTCTAGCAGTTAAGTTTTGAATTTCGCTTCTTTAGATCTCGAAAATTCCGCTACTCTGTTATAGTGTTTCGATTTGAAAATTTGGATTATTCGATATTCTCCATTTAACTGTTTTGATTTATTTTTCAACAAATGAAATTTGTAGGCGGTGCAAAGGAGAAGATCTAAGAGCAATTGCCGGAAAATGAACTCAGGCAAGGCGAAAAAAGCCACTTCTCTGACTACATCTAGCACATCGGCTTCATCGTGCGTGTCAATTGACTATTCTGCCCTCAGCGACATCTCAAGTCGTGAGGCTGCTGATAAAGGAGTAGTAAAGGAGAGAGCAGAGTGTGTTACGAGGAAGATGAAGGTGATTTGCTAAGTTCTTCCATGATATGAGTATAATTTTTTTAATTTTATATTTATACTATAAAAGCGACCTCATGAGGTTGCAATGTGCTTATTAATTTTTGAATTTTCAGATTTACCGACCTCATGATGTCAGTTTTCTCATTTTCTGGAAAATAGTAATGCTAAAACCGAGCTCATGAGGTCGCACACGGCAATGAATATTTACTAAAGTAAAACTGACCTCATGAGGTCGCAATGTTCTTATTTATTTATTTATTTCTGCAGATTACCGACCTTATGAGGTCGGTATTTTTCATTTTTGGAAAGTCAAATGCGAGAAACCGACCTAACCTTGATCAATGAACCTACAAAATCCTTCAAATTGTATCTGATTAAATACAAGTATTATTGTAGGTATTTCCGAGTGTTCCGAGGAAGAAGAAGGTGATTTGCTCACCTCATATGAGGAGACGAGCAGAAGCTATATTGAAGGTGTTATCGTGTCATGGTTGTGCTTCTGAAGTGAGGATTCGTCAACTGCTTGGTGATAGCCCTGATACCAGCAAAGCCTTGAGAATGTTAATCTCTCTCTCTTTCTCACACACACACAGCACAGAACATATATAGTGTGGTAAAATCATGAATGCTCAGGGTACAACTGCATGATGTTTGTGATATTCTAATTTTTGAAGTGTTCTCTCTGGTTATATTTCATACTCCTATTTGAGAATGTCAGTGTGTCTCTCTAACACACACACACACACACACACAGAGAACTCATTCATAGGGTTCGTTTGGTTGGTGGGACGGGATAGATAAGAATATCCCATGGGTTGGTGGGATAAAGTAATTTTGGGACTAAATAATACTCATTACCAAACGCAGGATAAAATAATTCCATGGGATATCCCGAGATTATTATCCTTATCCCACCAACCAAACGACTCCACAGTGTTTAATCAATGACTTCACAGTGTACAACTGCATGATTTTTGTGAATTTTGTGAATTTTTTGTGTCTCTGGTTATATTTCGAGTTTAGATTGTTTGAGGCTTGAAGTGAACAGAGCACATAAATAGTATGTAGAATCATGAATGCCCAGTGTACTAGTGCATGGTGTTTGTGATTGGGTTGTCTCTGGTTATGTTTCAGATTTGAGAATATCAATCTCTCTGTTTCTCTCTCATACAGAGTACAGTAATAGTGTGTACGATCATGAATGTGCAGGATACAACTGCATGCTATTTGTGATGCTCTGACTTTGTGATTTTTTTGTATGTCTGGTTATATTTCAGATTGTTGAGGCTAGAAGAAGTAAAGAGAACAGGAGCAGGAGGTCAAAAAGATCCCTATGTTTATGTGGTAAGTTAATCAATCAATCATTAATATGCATAGGTTCTGTTAGTCTACTTTTTCTAAGTTGAAATATTAAGTACTTGTTCTATTCCAATATGTTTGATATAATTTGACTTGGATGGAAAAGAAGATTCTTGAAATTTATAGGGCTCTAATATGTCTAGCAATTGTGCAGTTATAAGACTTATGAAACTATCTTAACTATGTTATAGCATTTGTGCTATATAAAACTTTTCATTAAAGAAGTATAGAAAACGTTTCATTTTTTTTTTAAAACGGCCTAATAACAAAATATTGTCAAACAAAATGGGACAGAGAGAGTACTTTATGTAAAAAAGAACTCTTTTATGTTAATTAGACTAGACACAAAGTCTAAAAGAAAAGTATACTTTTGAAACTTATGGTCTTAAATGTGAATATATGTATGATTGTAAGATTTTTGACACTTTGTAGTCTTAAATATGTTATAACATTTATCTAACTATAAAAAAATTTCATTAATAATAAAATAAAAAATCTAAGTTAAATTGCTTCTAAATTTAGAAAAGGAATTTTTTTTAGAACTGGTCATTGCAATATTCACCTTTAAGAGGAAAATCTTCACTTATCATTCTAACAAAGAATAGAAGAGGAGATGGTAAAATGTTGGAACCTGTACCATTTAAGAGCACAGTGTAGTTGCAACTACTACATCAAAAGTTCAGTCTTTCATTTGTCATTATATTTTTAAAGCTAAAGTTCTATAAATTGTTAATCAATTTTTATGATGAGATTCAATTCTTTGTTGATATCTATCCCCAATCAATTAAGACACATCAAATAGAATCAAATATGCATTAGTGTTTGAGAAAACAGCTAGACTATAGTGTTAGCCAGATTTACTAGTTTACACCTTTAGCAAGAAAAATATAATTAAAGATCATCTATTTGCTGCATGCGTTATCATCATCTTTACATGATTGAAGGTATGGTGAATAATGTTTTTAATTTCGGCACAGATTTTGCTCCATTTCTTTCAGAATCATTTTGTCTAATGTTTTGTCTTTTTGGTGCAGATAAGTTGATTAGGTAGACAAAACTCAAATAGAGGTGGATCGAGTTGGTAGATTCCACTGGAAAATAAAACCTTGCCACAAGAGAGGCTGGATATATTTTTTATATAAATAAATCAGTATAATTCCAAAGTTATTGTACTAGAGTATATTTCCAAAGTATATTGTACTAGACTAGCCAATCCATGCCAGCCAAAATGGTGATTTACTGATTTACTTTGTATTGCGTCTTTTACCCCCAGTATCATAGCTAAGTAAGTATCATAGCTAAGTGTTCAGTATTGTGCCGACATACTTTGAAAACTTAATACTACCTCCGTCTCAATTTATGCGACATAGTTTGATTGGATACGAAGTTTAAAAAAGAAAGGAACTTCTAATACTTGTGGTCTAAAACAAGCCATTGATAAAGTGTGGTTGTTAATTATTTCATTAAGGGTAAAATGAGAAGTTTTCAATTAAATTATTTCTAAATGTAGAAATCAGTGGCGGAGCCAGGATTTTCGCCGAGAGGGTTCAAAATATAAAAAAGTAAACATACGAAGAAGCCTAAGGAGGTTCAACATCTATTATATATATATATAAAAAATAATTTTAATCTTGTAAAAACAGTGTTTTTTTCGCCGAGGGGGTTCGGATGAACACCCTCGGCTCTATGTGGCTCCGCCACTGCAGATAGTAGTGTAGTACTGTGATTTCAACAGTTGATGCTACAATTGGGCCCAAATAGAACCTCTAAAACTACTTAGCTAACATAAACTTCAATCATATTTACCATCACAATTGCTGCAAATAAAGCAGTCATATGAGTTCAGAACTAAATTAACTTCAATACCTCTGACGAGAAGCCATTTTGAAGAGTTCGACCCCTATTAATGAAACCGCCAACAAGAATGGTGATGCCATCCACTGTCACAAAAGTGACTGAATCATGCCTCTTCGCAATTGCTGCGGAGTGGAAAACTCTTTCATCTTGTCTCCTATTTAACGAGAGGCAACAAAATATCACATGATTGGATTTCCAACAAATGCCTTGTCACACGAAATAAATAATACAGTATGCTAGTTTCATTAAAGCACTTCTAGACTAAGACAAGATTATGAATTAATATGCTTGCATATGAGCGGTCCAATAGGGGCATCCAGGTGCAAAGAAAATTAATCCTTTTATCCGACATCTCACAGAAAAGAACCCAAAAGAAGGCCTTCAAACTGAGCTATGCTAATTAGTTCTGGAAAACGGGATCATTGCCAACACAAAATATCCAAATAAGGTTCTATGAGCTGATGGATTCACCACAAGATTTTATTGCTACAGTTATAACACTTATGTATGCAACTTGGAAAACAATCCAACAAAAAGAACATTACTAGAACCATGTTTCTTACTGATCAATGGAATAAAACATGGAAAAGATCATAAAAATTTGTTTGGCTACTTGAGAGACAATCAGAGCAAAATTTTGAAATCCACTTATCATCTGCGACTTGATTAAATTAAAAAAAAAAAAAAAAAACATTTTTTAAACGACTTGTGAGATTAACAGTGTTATACAGAAATAAATAATGTGCCTCTAAGATCCAACATATCCACAAAATGAGTGTTCTAAAACTGTGAATTTTAAAATGTAACTTTTGGTCATATAGAAGTAAATAAGACTAGAAACAACCTGAAAGATGGTGCAAGTAGCACACTTCAAGGAAAAAATATGAGAGGTCGCTGATATGGTTTAGTCAAGTCCTAATAGAACTCCAAATGCACTAAGTTATTTAATATTTAAATTGAATTAACCCGGAGTTGAATCAGTGAAGAGGATTCATAGTCCGACCGCACTAATTTGGGATTGAGCATTTTATTTTTTTGATCAAACTTGGGATTGAGCATTGTTGATTAACAGATTGATTTATTGATTGATAGGACAAAGTGTTGCACTTAAAACTACTTGCTAACTTTCCAGCACCCTAGAAAAGATCCAGTAAAGTGTCTGAGCAAGTAAATTCAAATCTAACTTCGAGAAATCCATATTTCCTCACGATGTGATCCATAACCGACTCAAAAACGTTTTAAAATTTGACAGGAAAAAAAGGAACTACTAGTTTGCTGGCTTTATCATGCTCTAACAAACTGCTTGAAAATTAAGAAGAACAAAAGGGTGTGGTCATGAAGTGGGAGGAGAACCATGGGGTCTCAGGTTAACATCCCAGCAAAGGCAAAGAAATACAAGGTAATTTCTTTCCATCTGCCTAAACCTTGGTGGGCAAAGTTACCCGGTGCCTATACTGATGAGAAGTAACAAGTACACGGTGGAATTGCGCGCATGCTGGTCTGGACACCATAGTCGACAAGGACAAATACTCTAATTCCAACTTCATTCAAGAATAACAACAACAACAACATACCCAGTGAAATCCCACAATGTGGGATCTGGGGAGGTTATAGTGTACGCAGACCTTACCCCTATCTCGCAAGATAGGGAGGCTGTTTCCGAAAGACCCTACCAAGAGAAACACGAATATACTCATTCAAGAATAAGTATATTCAAACTCCCTGAATTCGATGAATTACTATCTCAAGAATCTTATACTGGACTCTCCAAAAAATGTTGGTGCACCCGTGTCGATCCTTCAAAAATACACTACTTTTGGAGGATTCAACATGCAACTGGTAGCATATTCGAAGAGTCCAAGCAACATAGCCCTGTTTAACAGACTTATCAAAGAAAATTCCAACTTTCATACTAGAATAAGTTCATTAACCCCCTGAATTAGATGAATTACTACCTCAAGAATCTTATACTCCCTAACTAACAAGAACAACATACCGAGTTTAATCCAACAAAGTGGGGTCTGGGGAGGGTAGAGTGTACACAGACCTTACCCCTACCTTGTGGAGGTAGAGAGGCTGTTTTCGAAAGACCCTCGGCTCAAGTAGTAACTCATCTCAAAGCAGTTTTAAAAATAAAATACTAAAGTAAAGCATACTCCCTAACTAACAAACTTATCAAAAAAATTCCAACTTTCATTCAAGAATAAGTATATTCAACTCCCTGAATTCCACAAATTACCACCTCAAAGTCTTATACTCCCTATTTAACATACTTAACAACAACAATAACAAAAATCAGTAACAGTGCTCAGTCCAAAAACTAACTTAGAAACAACAACAACAAGAAGCCCAGTATAATCCCACCATGTGGGGTCTGGGGAGGGTAGAGTGTATGCAGACCTAACCCCCACCTTGAAAGGTAGGGCGGCTGTTTCCAAAAGACCCTCGGCTCAAGAGAGGAAAACAAGAGGAAAACAAGACGAAAGGTCAGATAGGGCCAAGCATATTGAAAACAATATGATAACAACGAATACCAAAAACTTACTTAGAAACAAAACTAGAAAAATGTTACTCCTCTGTTTCAATTGATTTGTCTTACTTTCCTTTTTAGTCTTTTTCAAAAAGAATGCTTCTTTCCTTTTTTGACAACTCTTTAATTCCAACTTTCCATATGGCATGTTTAAGATCACAAGATTAACAGGCATTTTAATACATTCTACATATCTTTAGTTAACAACCACAAGATTCAAAAGTCTGCTTTACTTTCTTGAACTTCGCGTCCAGTCAAACTACGACAAACAAATTGAAACGAAGGGAGTACTTAAATACGATATTAAACTAAAAAAATGTTAACAGATTTTACAAATAACAAAGACTTCAAGTAAAGGGTAAAAATTTACTCTTTAGCAGTTAAACCTCCAACACCCAATTGCTTGCTTCCATCACCAGTTTCAACTTTCATCAACCACCAATCATACAAGTAAACCTGCAAAATTTTAAAAATGAAATTACATTAACCTCTACTGAGTATATAATTGAAATGTAACTAAGGGAAAATTTAATACTTCCTCTGTCTCAATTTATGTGGCACCTTTCCTTTTAAATCTATATCAAAAAAAAATGTCACCTTCCTATAATTACAAACAACTCAAATTAAAAATTCTCATTTTACCTTACTAAAATGATTTATAGCCACATAAATATCTAAGCTTTATTTGAAACCACAAATTTCAAAAACCTTGGTCTCACATAAATTGAGACAGAGTGAGTAGAAAAAAACTATTACTTCCGTCCCAATTTATACGAGGGTATTTGAATGGGCATAAAGTTTAACAAAGAAAGTAATACTTTTGAATCTTGTCAAGAAAATTTTGGGCTAAAAATCATTTTATTAAGGTAAAAAGATAAATTTTTGAGTTTAACTGTTGTTAAATATAGAAAAATGTCATTCTTTTTTAAACCGATTAAAAAAGTAAAGAGTATCACGTAAATTGGAACGCAGGTCCTCCCTCCCTCCATCCTAATTTATGTGGCATCATTTAACTTGTAAATTATGTCATAAAGTTGAATTATTTCTAAAAAATGAAAGATGACGTTCTTTTTTAAGCATATAAAAAGAAATGTTATACATAAATTGAGATAAATAAATGACATTCTTTTTTAAACATACAAAAAGAAATGTGACACATAAATTGAGACAAATAGAGTTAAAACAATATATATTATTAAACAAATAAAGGGAAAAGAAGATAGTACTTCTCTGAGGAAGGAAGAAGAGAGAATGGAACTATTTGGTGGAGTCATTTGATAAGATGATCAGAATGAAAAATGCTTCAATTGCAACGGAAAATAAAACCCTAAACCAAAATAAAAAACTCAAGATTGTTTTCTGGTTTAAGCGCCAAAAAAACATATAAAGGGTCAGCTAAAAGACTAAATTAGTCCTTAACTATAGTGAGTAGGGGTATTTTGGTCATTAGGATGTAATCATGAACAGAAATGGTCCTTTATGTTTGTAGGATTGGAGCAGTTTAAAAGGACTATTTGTGTTCATTGTTATATTATTTTATGTACTTTGTCAACAAGGCGTATTAAAAGGGTTGGTCAACTTCTCTAAATGATAGTATTGTAAAATTGCAATTTTGACGGAAGTCTAATGTATAGGCGGATTTAGGATTTGAATATATTGGTTTAAGTTAGAAATTCTAGCTAATACATTTGATTTGCTATGTTCAAAATTTATTATTAGTGTTTATTTTAAGAATTTTTTTAACACATGCACAATCTAAACTAAAATTACTGGTTCGGATGGACCATCAACTTATGTACTACATCCGCCTTTGACCACATACTAACCAAGAAGCATAATAAATAGCATACTCCCTCCGTCCCAAATTTATGTACTCCCTCCATCCAGTTTTGCTTGTCCATCATATTAAAAATAGTTGTCCAATTTTATTTGTTTACTTTAGAAAATCAAGAGATAATTTACCACTTTTTTCTTATTTTACCCTTAGTACTTATCAAAATTTTCAATTCCTTTTTCCAACACTTTGGAATGATACTAGTCAAACTTGGCTTAATAGGAAAATTTTGGCTCCAAAACTAACTTTTTATGGGGAATATGTGAATTGTTGGAACCCATTGCTTAATTAGTTGGTTGCTTAACCTGACGGACGGAAAGATGACAGCGTTAGGTCGAAGAAGAGTTTCGAGAAGCTTCTTCGTATCGTCTTGAGAAAAAGCTGCAGAGGTTTTTTTTCTTCTCTAAGACGAGTATTGGGGTTTTTGAGTTGTATGTATGGAGGAAGGAGAGAAGGGGATTAGGGCAAATACAAATGAAGCACCTATTTTCCTGAGGAGAAGGGTAAAAGTTACGTATCTAATCCCAATTCAGGATTAAATTTCATTTCATGCCCATTTGTGTCCTTTTCCCTTTTTTTCTTTTTTTTAAATTCTTGGTACGGAACGCTAGCCTTCACAACGTGACTCCGAATATTGTCGGACTATAATGCGAATATCGAACACAAATGACAAGACAAAAAGTTTAACTAGAAATTGTGCAACCAACTAATTAAGCAATGGGTTCCAACAATTCACATATTCCCCATAAAAAGTTAGTTTTGGAGCCAAAATTTTCCTATTAAGCCAAGTTTGACTAGTATCATTCCAAAGTGTTGGAAAAAGGAATTGAAAATTTTGATAAGTACTAAGGGTAAAATAAGAAAAAAGTGGTAAATTATCTCTTGATTTTCTAAAGTAAACAAATAAAATTGGACAACTATTTTTAATATGATGGACAAGCAAAGCGGATGGAGGGAGTACATAAATTTGGGACGGAGGGTATGCTATTTATTATGCTTCTTGGTTAGTATGTGGTCAAAGGCGGATGTAGTACATAAGTTGATGGTCCATCCGAACCAGTAATTTTAGTTTAGATTGTGCATGTGTTAAAAAAAAATTCTTAAAATAAGCACTAATAATAAATTTTGAACATAGCAAATCAAATGTATTAGCTAGAATTTCTAACTTAAACCAATATATTCAAATCCTAAATCCGCCTATACATTAGACTTCCGTCAAAATTGCAATTTTACAATACTATCATTTAGAGAAGTTGACCAACCCTTTTAATACGCCTTGTTGACAAAGTACATAAAATAATATAACAATGAACACAAATAGTCCTTTTAAACTGCTCCAATCCTACAAACATAAAGGACCATTTCTGTTCATGATTACATCCTAATGACCAAAATACCCCTACTCACTATAGTTAAAAGGACTAATTTAGTCTTTTAGCTGACCCTTCATATGTTTTTTTTCGCGCTTAAACCAGAAAACAATCTTGAGTTTATTTATTTTGGTTTAGGGTTTTATTTTCCCTTGCAATTGAAGCATTTTTCATTCTGATCATCTTATCAAATGACTCCAGCAAATAGTTCCATTCTTTCTTCTTCCTTCCTCAGAGAAGTACTATCTTCTTTTCCCTTTATTTGTTTAATAATATATTTTTTTTAAAACTCTATTTGTCTCAATTTATGTGTCACTTCCCTTATTATCTGTTCCAAACAGAATAATTTTACTTTATCACATAATTTACATTCACATAACTATTGGACCACAAATTTTACAAGTCATCCCATTTTTTTTAAAATTCCGTGCCTGGGAGGACCTACCTTTCAATTTACGTGATACTTTCTATTTTTATTTTTTTAGTAGGTCAAAAAAAGAATGACATTTTTTTATATTTAGTAATAATTAAACTCAAAAATTTATCTCGTTACCCTTAATAAAATGATTTTTAGCCCAAAAATCTCTTTGGCTCATTTTAGATGACAAGATTCAAAAGTATTATTTTCTTTCTTAAACTTCATACTCAGTCAAACAACCCTCGTATAAATTGGGACGGAAGTAAAAGATTTTTAAAATTTGTGGTTTCAAACAAAGTTTAGATATTTATGTAGCTATAAATTATTTTATTAAGGTAGAATGAGAATTTTTAAGTTAAGTTGTTTGTAATTATAGGAAGGCGACATTCTTTTTTATTACAGACTAAAAAGGAAAGGTGCCACATAAATTGAGACAGAGGAAGTATTAAATTTTCCCTTAGTTACATTTCAATTTATATACTCAGTAGAGGTTAATGTAATTTCATTTTTTACAATTTTGCAGGTTTACTTGTATGATTGGTGGTTGATGAAAGTTGAAACTGGTGATGGAAGCAAGCAATTGGGTGTTGGAGGTTTAACTGCTAAAGAGTAAATTTTTACACTTTACTTGAAGTCTTTGGTATTTGTAAAATCTGTCAAACGTTTTTTTAGTTTAATATCGTATTTAAGTACTCCCTACGTTTCAATTTGTTTGTCATAGTTTGACTGGACGCGAAGTTTAAAAAAGTAAAGCAGACTTTTGAATCTTGTGGTTGTTAACTAAAGATATGTAGAATGTATTAAAATGTTCTTTAATCTTGTGATCTTAAACATGTCATATGGAAAGTTGAAATTAAAAAGTTGCCAAAAAAGGAAAGAAGCATTCTTTTTTAAAAAGACTAATAGATTGATACAGAGGAGTAACATTTTTCTAGTTTCGTTTCTAAGTAAGTTTTTGGACTGAGCACTGTTACTGATTTTTGTTATTGTTGTTGTTAAGTATGTTAAATAGGGAGTATAAGATTTTGAGGTAGTAATTTGTGGAATTCAGGGAGTTGAATATACTTATTCTTGAATGAAAGTTGGAATTTTTTTGATAAGTTTGTTATTTAGGGAGTATGCTTTACTTTTGTATTTTATTTTAAAACTGCTTTGAGACGAGTTACTTGAGCCGAGGGTCTTTCGAAAACAGCCTTTATACCTCCACAAGGTAGGGATAAGGTCTGCGTACACTCTACCCTCCCCAGACCCCACTTTGTTGGATTATACTCGGTATGTTGTTCTTGTTAGTTAGGGAGTATAAGATTCTTGAGGTAGTAATTCATCTAATTCAGAGGGTTAATAAACTTATTCTAGTATGAAAGTTGGAATTTTCTTTGATAAGTCTGTTAAACAGGGCTATGTTGCTTGGACTCTTTGAATATGCTACCAGTTGCATGTCGAATCCTCCAAAAGTAGTGTAATTTTGGAGGATCGACAGGGGTGCAACAACATTTTTGGAGAGTCCAGTATAAGATTCTTGAGATAGTAATTCATCGAATTCAGGGAGTTTGAATATACTTATTCTTGAATGTAGTTGGAATTAGAGTATTTGTCCTTGTTGACTATGGTGTCCAGATCAGCATGCGCGCAATTCCACCGTGTACTTGTTACTTCTCATCAGTATAGGTACCGGGTAACTCTGCCCACCAAGGTTTAAGCAGATGGAAAGAAATCACCTAGTATTTCTTGCCTTTGCTGGGATGTTAACCTGAGATCTCATGGTTCTCCTCCCACTTCATGACCACACCCTTTTGTTCTTAATTTTCAAGCAGTTTGTTAGAGCATGACAAAGCCAGCAAACTAGTAGTTCCTTTTTTTCCTGTCAAATTTTAAAATGTTTTTGAGTCGGTTATGGATCACATCGTGAGGAAATATGGATTTCTCGAAGTTAGATTTGAATTTACTTGCTCAGACACTTTACTGGATCTTTTCTAGGGTGCTGGAAAGTTAGCAAGTAGTTTTAAGAGCAACACTTTGTCCTATCAATCAATAAATCAATCTGTTAATCAACAATGCTCAATCCCAAGTTTGATCAGAAAAATAAAATGCTCAATCCCAGATTAGTGTGGTTGGACTATGAATCCTCTTCACTGATTCAACTCCGGGTTAATTCAATTTAAATATTAAATAACTTAGTGCATTTGGAGTTCTATTAGGACTTGACTATCAACTCCGGGTTAATTCAATTTAAATATTAAATAACTTAGTGCATTTGGAGTTCTATTAGGACTTGACTAAACCATATCAGCGACCTCTCATATTTTTTCCTTGAAGTGTGCTACTTGCACCATCTTTCAGGTTATTTCTAGTCTTATTTACTTCTATATGACCAAAAGTTACATTTTAAAATTCACAGTTTTAGAACACTCATTTTGTGGATATGTTGGATCTTAGAGGCACATTATTTATTTCTGTATAACACTGTTAATCCCACAAGTGGTTTAAAAAATGTTTTTTTTTTTTTAAAAAAAAAAAAAAAAAAATTAATCAAGACGCAGATGATAAGTGGATTTTCAAAATTTTGCTCTGATTGTCTCTCAAGTAGCCAAACAATTTTTTATGATCTTTTCCATGTTTTATTCCATTGATCAGTAAGAAACATGGTTCTAGTAAGGTTCTTTTTGTTGGATTGTTTTCCAAGTTGCATACATAAGTGTTATAACTGTAGCAATAAAATCTTGTGGTGGATCCATCAGCTCATAGAACCTTATTTGGATATTTTGTGTTGGCAATGATCCCGTTTTCCAGAACTAATTAGCATAGCTCAGTTTGAAGGCCTTCTTTTGGGTTCTTTTCTGTGAGATGTCGGATAAAAGGATTAATTTTCTTTGCACCTGGATGCCCCTATTGGACCGCTCATATGCAAGCATATTAATTCATAATCTTGTCTTAGTCTAGAAGTGCTTTAATGAAACTAGAATACTGTATTATTTATTTCGTGTGACAAGGCATTTGTTGGAAATCCAATCATGTGATATTTTGTTGCCTCTCGTTAAATAGGAGACAAGATGAAAGAGTTTTCCACTCCGCAGCAATTGCGAAGAGGCATGATTCAGTCACTTTTGTGACAGTGGATGGCATCACCATTCTTGTTGGCGGTTTCATTAATAGGGGTCGAACTCTTCAAAATGGCTTCTCGTCAGAGGTATTGAAGTTAATTTAGTTCTGAACTCATATGACTGCTTTATTTGCAGCTGTTGTGATGGTAAATATGATTGAAGTTTACGTTAGCTAAGTAGTTTTGGAGGTTCTATTTGGGCCCAATTGTAGCATCAACTGTTGAAATCATAGTACTACACTACCATCTATAGTTTGTCAAACTTGATGGAAGACAATATGACACAGCAGAGTTGCATGCACATTTTGTACATATTTTTTCACATCAACTTGGTGTTTATTAATGAAACTTTTTGACTTGTAAAAAATTTTCACATTACTGTCCAATGGGTCCTGTCTTGTTCATTTATTTTTGCTTACCTCTTTTGAAGTTTATTCTCCTCTCCATAATTTCTTCTGATCTTTCTTCAGCTATCACTCTTTTTACAGACAGACTTTAGTCTTTTTCTGCTTTTGCGGTTTTAACTAACTCCTCGATGAACTTAAAACAGGAAGGAAATCCTGCTAAATCATACCCCCTCCGTCTCAAATTACTTGTCGTCTTTACTAAAAATATTTGTCTCAAAATACTTGTCATTTTGAAAAATCAAGATAAAATTAAGTAGTTTCTTCCCATTTTACCCTTTTGTATTAATTACATTTAAGAGCGCATTGATGGAGTTGGCATAGATACAACAACATACCCAGTATAATCCCATGGTGAAATGTTTTAAGAGGGTAAAATAGTCAAATGCTACCCTTATTAATGCTTTATTAAGGGGCGTGTAAATGAAAAACATGACAACTATTTTGAGACGGAGGGAGTAAAAAGGACTCTCCAAAACGAGCATAAGCATGTTAGTTACAAATTAGAATAAAGTCATGTTTTGTGATTATGAAGATAATAAACAGAACTTTCAAACCAACAGGTTTGCAATCTGTTCCTTTTTGGATTTCCATACGACTGGCAAGAATATTCTGCTCTATCATTTGGAGAATCAACTAATGAGGATGCAGACTTTGGAACTTCTGATTTCTCAGATTCAGTAAACGGATCAGCTGATCGCGCAAGTAGCTCCGCTTCTATGTCTATTGATCATCTTTCCGCCAATGCTTTACGAGATCTTTTACTATCGACTGGTCCAGAAGCCCGCAAGCTAAGAAAGAGTATTTTTAATGAAATAGTGCAGAAATATGGTACCAATCCTTTTAAGGGTGGTGAAGCTAACCAAAAGAGTGGTAATCCGGTCACAACTGAAAATCCTTCACCGAATGGAAGTCCTAGTCAAAAGAAGAAAGCTAAAACTAGCCAGAAGCAAGAGGATAGCTGTATACCAGATGCGAAATCTGGAGAAGAAGACTTTCAGGAAGCTACTCCCGGGGATATGCCAAAAAAAAGTTTTTTGGGTAAAATACTGTATAAAAGTGGTGGCAGTGCTTCTATTGATGGTGAAAATTCTTGTTTGAACAAAAACATTGGTAATCAAGTCATAATCACAGGTCCTTCACTGGATGAAACTCCTCGTCAAATGAAGAAAACTGCAGTTAATTTGAGGAAAGAAGATGATAACCATGTGCTTCAGAAATGTAATGACGAGAGGGGAGCACTCATCGATAAGAATGGCTTAAGTAGCAGCCCCCGTTTAACAAGAGGTAAAGCTAGCCTATATAAGAAAACCAAAGTTGACCAGAAGCAAGAAGATAAGAGAGATGTGCACAAAGTAGAATCTGGACAAGGAGATTTTGGGATAGTAAACCATGCTACTAGCTCGAGTAATGGTCCGTTGACTAGAAGTAGAGCTCAAAAACAAGTTAAAAGAACACGTTCAAGAAGGAAATAGATACTTGTGAAGGTGTTATGGGAGTTTTGTTGTGCAGATTAGCTACCCGTGGATATTAATCTGGAAGTTCCTTAATTCATTATGGATTTGTCACTAGTCCTAAGGGAGACTAGGGAACAACTCTCTGACTGTTTAAATTAAGGTTATGTTGTCGTTTTTGTTATGGATTACATCACACCTCCTGAATTTTGTTTTATCAAATGGTCCATTCCTAGGACTACACATGATCTTTTGCGATGCTGGTGTGAATACAATTCCTTATTACCTTTTTTTTTTTTTTTTTTTTTTGTTAAAAAAAAAAAAAAAAACATTGCATCTCCTGTCTCTTGTTGTGTATGTCAATCTGGCATTTCAAGTTTATCCATGTTGTTTTCCTCATAAGAAGATCGTCATCGCGCTTGGACCAAGAGGTATGAAGAAGATTAAGCAGAGTCTCATCATGTGACAAGGTACTTCAACATAGCTAATGCTGTATTGCACTTTGTCAAAGTAAGTTCATTATGTTTGTAAATTCAGCACAGATATTTCTCGTTCTTTCATCTTCATTTCGTCTAATGTTGTTCCAGCCTTCTATTTCTTTTTGCTGCAGATAAGTTGACAAGGTATACAGCACTATAACATAGGTATATCAAGTTGGTAAATTCACAGGAAGTTAATTTTGCCCCAAGAGGCTGCATGTATGTATCAAAACATATAATAACATGATATATTTTATAATTAAGACCAAAAGTATAGTTGCAATTTTATTAGACAATTCATGCCAACCAAAATGGTGAGTTACTTTTAAAGCACTGTTTGTGACGAATGCATACGACTTCCATCAAAATTGCGCTTACAATATTATTATGTAATATTAAGAGATAGTTGACCAAAACTTTGTCGACAAAATCTATGGTATTCTGACCCACCATAATTGGAACAGACACAATTAACTAGTCAATAAAAGACTCCAAACCATAGGGAAAGGGCAAGAAGCAACTTTAATGTCAAAGCCATATTGAAGAAACAAAGAAGTTTCAAGTCCCCTCTACAAATTCTATCTACTTGGCATATTTCTCGCCCTCCTTTCTTCAACCATCTGCACTTACACAAATTTTGTCCTAAGTTTTCTTATACATCAAACATTGTGAACAAAGATATAATCCATGGGTAAATACACGGAGATGGTGGATGTAGACGTGAGAATAGTAGCTCGGTTTCATTCTCATTGTCCTCAGACTGGTCGAATGTACTATCATCCACCTTCTAACATCCACGGCAATGCTTCAGATTTTCCTCGCCGTGGCCAAATGAGAAACTTGTGTTTATTGATCACCGCAATCAAGAACCAAACTCTATGGAGAGTTGTGGTGTCAAGACTTCCATGCATGTTGACACTGCAGACTTCATCGTTCACACATTGGACTAAGCCCATGTATGTATGACTATTAGTATTTTTTTATTTTGTAAAAGATTGAAAGTGAAAATGTGATGGATTGGCATGTCATGTTTGTTTTATATACACTGACTGTCAGTTTATGTAAGTTAAATCCTTGTTTTGTTGGGTGATCATTCTATGTTTGCAGTCTTCTCAATATTGTATATTATGTTTATACTTGGTGGAAGCATAGGAAAGAAAGAAGAAGACCAATGTGTGATCCAAAGTCAAAAGCATACTATCATACATATAAAACATGGTTTGTGATTGTTTGTTGATCTAGTTTGTATATATGGATTGTATGAATTGAAAAGATACATACTAGTGTATAATTGCAGATGCTTGTTGCGCCATTTTTTTTCCCCCTTTCGTGGCGACTGCAAATAGATCGCCACAAATATTCTGCAACTTAATAGTATAATCGCCACAAAATGTTACTTTCTGTGCCAAATACAAGAGTCTACCACCAAACTATTGCTTTTTGTGACGATATTCTTGAATCGCCACAAAAGAAATTAAAGAGATTGCCATGCGACAGAAAACCTCATACTGATTGCCTGCATACACAAAGAAATGAACTAATTTGGAGTTTCCTTTTTCCAGGAAATGATGCAGTAGTCAATGCAAATCACAATGAAAGTGCAAGCAATCAAAAAACCACCAACACAAAAACTTATAGATTTCACCTAACGTTTTTTTCTTTGCCGGGATTTGAACCCTGGTCTCCCAAGCAAAAGAGTTCGTTTCATTTCCTTGAAAACAGTTTATATTTGAACTGTACAATGAGTAGCAGCTATGTCTAATGTGAACAAGTCACTTCGGAATACAGTGTTTCAATAACCATGTAACTATAAATCTCCCGTCTCTTGGTTTGTATTTTCCTGTACTGTTAATATCACTGATGCTCAGCATCATGAGCTTTCAAATGGCTAATGTCTCCCTTAAAAGAAGGATAGAGAGGGCGGGATCTCCTGAAACAGAAAATATCTTCAATCTGGACGACGTTTGGTTCAACAGGATCGACTTTCTCTGCCTTTAGTTGACAAGAATGTGAGCTGCCAAAGACTTGTAAGCTTAATGACTTCCTTTTAGGAGCGCCAACATTCACGTATTCGTTAAAGAAATCGATCAGGTCTGTTTTGGTTATCTGCTTCAGTCCTGCAACCTGTTCCATGAATGTTAAATAGCAACATCCCGTCATATCTAATACTACAGAAGTCAAAGTTAAAATGCTTGTTTCAGAAAGAAAGTACGTCAATGAGGCAATTATCCTACCTTATGAACTCCCAGAAACTATAAAAGGCCAAGACGGGAAAAAAAGAATGATTCATCAACTTTCAGGGAACAATGAGCCGAGATACCTCTTACTGGTTTATATTCAGCATTTCGGAAATTAAGATTTTTTTATAATAGATGCATTCAGGTCAACTTACGTGCACCTTGACTATCCACTGGGTATCTCCTACCTCCTACTAACACAGGTACTGGGTAATTCTGCCTAACAAGGCTTAGGTAGATGGGAAGAAATCAAGAATTATATTCCCTCAAGGAGACCACCATCTAGCAAGCAAGACTTGGAAGAGTTGTTCCTTCCTTATATCACTCTAGTTTGACCTAAAGGTACCAAACACCCACCACTCATGCCAATAATCCTTCCTCCCTTTCAGGGAGGAGGAGAGACATAAGATAATTAATTCGCGCATATTAAAACTGGCTTGATATGAATAAAAGAAAGCTCATACCTCATTTTCAATTCTATCAAATCTGAGGGTGCCACCAGAAATCTCCCACCAGAAAAAATTAGTTTCCTCCGATAAGTTCTTAAACTTCTCGAGCTTAATATCAATAAGAGCATTGACTTTTCTCTGCATCATATACGACAAGACCAAAATCTTAGTAGACGAGGCAAAATATTTAAGATTGCAGACAAGTGGAAATAATTAATGAGCTTCGCATCAACCTAACATTTTATTCAGCACCATCAATTGATTTTGACTTTATTGCTTTGTTATTGAGTGGGTTTATATCAGCGATACTAATAGAACAAAGGCATTTAAAGAATTTGATGTGTGAAGCCACATAGACTGATCAGTTTTGTAAGTACCAGAAAAATAGAATAGCAGATACATCACATTTCTTCTATTCTCAGCAAAAGCAGCAAGTGATTGTAAGTACAAGAACAGTCGGCCAAAACAATTTCTCTTGTAGGGTTACTAGGTGAATCGTGATGAAGATGTAATGACATTATCAAACAGTATTCTAACTAAGCACCTCTAATTTTTACTAATTGAAGTGTCACCATTTAGGCTGCCTCGTATAAGCAGTGTTCCTCATGGTAAGGTACTCCCTCCTTCCCAATTTATGTGGCGCTGTTTGACTAGGCACAAAGTTCAAGAGAAAAAGGAAGACTTTGGAAATTTGTGGTTTATAAACAACAAACCTTTGACATTTGTGTGGCTATAATCATCTCACTAAGGGTAAAAGGGGAATTTTAAAGTTAAGTTGTTTATAATTATAGAAAGGTGACATTATTTTTGGGACAAACTAAACAGGAAAGTGAGCTACATAAATTGGGAAGGAGGGAGTAGTTCTTTCCAATATTTTTCTTACTGATTTTGCCTACCCTCTAATACTTTTTTACCTTTGATCTAGGTATTTCATGATGGTTCATCTTAAGCCATTTCCGTGTAGATACTTCTGATAGTATTATTTTCTGAGAGTTGTCACAATGATGCCATTGTGTTTGTTCTGGTGTTTTATAATTGTGGTGTCCAGTTCAGCCTGTGTGAACCTAGAATAGTTCATTGGGTTCATGCTTTCCACAAGTACAGGTACCTGGTAATTTTGCCCTAAGTTGCGTGGACTCTTCACTTTCGATGCCGCACCCGTGTCGGATTCTTCAAAAATACACTACTTTTGGAGAATCCGACACGCACCTGTTGACATTTTTGATGAGTCGGAGCAACATGGATTCTGCCTACAAATGCTTAACTAGATGGGAAGAAATTATTCAGTTTTTGTTTTTGCCTTCCAGGATACGAACCTTAAAAATGGCACCAACTCAAGGAACAAATCTTAAAAGGAGATTCAATAAGTTACCTTAAACTCATCATCTGACGTGTCATGAAGCTGAGCTTCCAAAGTCTTGAGAAACGCCTGGAATCGCAACTCAATATATCTAGGATCCTGTATTATGGCTAACCATTAGTCTTTCATATCGAAGTAGAAAGGATTTTTATAACATTTCTTTGTAGGCTTACAATTTACATAGATATGATCTATTTACCTTGACTGAGGATTGAACTATAAGCTGCAGTCCACGAACACCAGCATCGCTCCTATAGTTTAGCATTAAATTGCTTTCAGCTAGGGATGACAAATTAGCCCATGAAAACATGACTAGCCAAACCCATTCAAGTTTGGGCAGATTATTGACCCATCTAATTTTTAGCTCAACCCATTTTAGCCCAACCCATTTCAGCCCACCTAACGTTGGGCTGATATGTAGCCCAAATTGACCCATGAGAAACCTTCAAAATATTTTCAAAAAGACTTTTTTATTTGATGTGTTATATATAGTCATAATGAAGAAAAAAAATAGTTTTATTAGGTACTTAAAAAATTATAACATTAAAACTTATTAAGAATTGGCGGGTTGGGTTATGACCCACTTTTTAGCCCATTTTGACCCGCCCAAATTCGGCCCAACTAGTCCATTTGACACCCCTACTTCCAGCAATGAAAAAATTTGAATAGATGCACCGCATGTTTCCCAAGAGCAAATACATTCATAGAGAATTTAAATGAGAAGTGTTGGCATACGTCCGTGAAAGTGATGTAATGTAACCAAGCTGCTCAACAGATCTAAGCTGATCGAAAGCTGGTTGTTTCGCTATCAGAACAAATAGTTGCAGTTTTACATTCTTGACGTATTCATCTCGATGCACCTGCATATATTAGTTTGTTTTTTGTCAGAGTCTTCCAAACATTGAATAAGATAAACTGTATTAGCAGGAAGAAAGAAAGACGGCGGAAATCATAAAAATCCAACTCAAAAAGATGAGATATCTAGCAGATTAAAGTTGTTTAATAGGAAAGGTTTCACACTTTATTCATTTAAGTTTTTTCTGACAGCTTCTTATTAAGTACATACAAATTATTTGTCTAGCCACAAGTCAGTGGAATGGCCAAATAACTGGTTCTGCAAATAAAAACATTTCAGGTTAAATTCCTTAAAAGCTCCTACTAGTTTTGATCATTCAATTCTTGCTATTTCTCTTTAACTGTTCTAACATACTTGTTCCGGACAAGTAGGATTTTTTTTGACAAGTACGAGTTTTTTGCTAAACAAAAGAGAAAACCCATATATAAGGGGTATAGTGGTATAAAAGAAGTACAAGCTTTGCAGAAAAAGATGACTTTGCCCATGGGGCATCCAATCATATACTCCCGCCGTCCAATTTATGTGGACACTCTCTCCTTTTTAGTCAGTCCCAAAAAGAACACCTTTCTATATTTCGTAACAATTTAACTTTACACTTCCTAGTTTACCCTTAATGAGATCATTTATAGTAATACAAAGATCTATGGCTTATCTTGGGCCACATGTTTCAAAAGTCATCCCTTCTTTCTTAAACTCCATGCCCAGTCAAACACATTCACATAAATTGGGACGGAGGGAGTATATGATACTACTACAAAAATGACATTGATAAAATAAAAACAGTTGTAACTTCAGATGTACCGGAATGTAATGGACAAGAGCAGAATTTTCATCAGATGTATTTAGGCACTCTGCAGCATAGAAGTAATTCATGCTCTCTTCAAGCTTTATGATTCTACTTGACAGATGCTCAGACGCATATAGGGCCCGAGATAGAGGCTGGGCACCCTTGTAAAAGGCATCTTCAACGTGCTGGATCATTGAAACCGCTTCCTTTGAGTCGATGTTTCCTGAAAAGGGATAATCAAAAGGGTGACTATGCTACACTGCTGATGAAAATCCTAGAAAAGTCTAGTGGGGAAGAAAAAAGAACCTGCTGTGTAGCACTCCAGAAATGTTCTTGATAGCAGCAGAGGATAAAACTTAACAAGGTCATCGACTTCAAGATTAGGAAGGACTCCAAGTTCATCTTCCCATGACCATGAGTGTTCCCTAAGTATTAGTGAGCAGTAGTACAAAGCTTGCTCGTATGGCTGTTGAAACTTGACGTTTTGATATTGCTTTGAGAACAATTCCTTAATAAGATAAAAGGGAATCAGTGAGAAGGAATTATCAGTTAGCAAACTGCAATCACAATTGTTACATTTTCTTTCCTTCTCTTATTTACTCTATGTTTAATATTCCTGGACTTGCAATGGGGTAACTAAATTGGTGTAAAGAACAATGTATAGAGAATGTAGATGATCTTGTAGATTTACTAGGAGCACTGTAAGCTTACCTTTATCTTTAAAATCTTTTTCTTTACTGTCTGTTTTTGAAGGTCGCCAGCATAACCTTTTTTTTTTTTTTGGTAAAGTAAACAAATTTCATTAGAAATGGCATCAAGTAGATGCAAAGTTACAGAGAGAAACCTAAGCTTCAAACATAGAGCTGCATGAAGCTAGATTGGTGAGTAAAAACCTGTGCAAACAGTCTAAACCTATGCTGCCTTAGAAACTCTGCTAAATAAGAGTCAAGGAGCCAACAAAATCCAAAAAGTTATCGACACTGTTTACAGAAGTATGGAAATGCCAACTAAACAAACTAACTAAGCAGATTCCTTTCACAGAACTGGTGGGAGTTGATTTTCCATCAAAACATCTATTGTTTCTTTCTTTCCAAATACACCAGAAGATGGCTGCTGGGATCATTCTCCAGATCCTTTTGATGGATTTGTCAACTCTCCATAATATCCAGCTTTCAAAAGCATCTTTAATAGAAGAAGGCATAACCCAACTAAGACCAAACAATGAGAAAAAGAAGTGCCAGACAGCAGCAGTCACTGGGCAGTGCAAAAATAGATGATTCACAGTCTAATTGGTCTGATAGCATAGATGGCATCTGTTGATACGAATGATGCCTCTCCTTCTGAGGTTGTCTTGGGTCAGGCAAGCCCCTTTTAAAGCTGTCCAGGTGAAACAACTGACTTTCAGAGACTGCCTAGTCCTCCAAACATGCTTCCAAGGCCAATTTTCAAGCAAACCATTTTCAGAACACCCAATCTCGTAGCATTGTTTCACAGTGTATTCCCCCTTCTTTGAATTGCCCCATATGATCCTGTCAGGTGCCTCAGCTAATATGTAGTTTTCGAGAGCACCCAAGAGCTGTAGGAGGTCATTGATTTCCCAGTCTTGGAGATTTCTTCTGAAAACAGGGCTCCAAACATTGCCTTCCCTATACTGTGCAATGGAGGCATCTCTATTGCTTGCTACCCGGTATAACCTTGGAAAGGCAATTTTAAGAGTAGATTCACCTAGCCATAAATCTTCCCAGAATTTAATGTGGAGACCATTGCCCGCCTTGAAGGAGATTTTTGGAAAAAAATCCTCTTGAAGGTTGTTGATATGCTTCCAGACCCCTACACCATGTGGTTCTCTGTTTCTGTTAGCGCTCCAGTGATTTTGGGCACCATACTTGGCTAATATAATGTCTTTCTAGTAACCAGCCTCAGGTTTCCCATATCTCCATAGCCACTTCATTAGCAATCCCTTATTGTGCAGCTTCAAATCTCTGATCCCCAACCCTCCAATGGCCTTTGGAAGAGTCGCTTTTTGCCATTCGACTAGAGAGAATTTGTGGGTTTGACTGTTTCCTTCCCATAGGAATTTTCTTCTAAGTCTATCAATTTGCTTAGTGACTGAACTTGGCATAGGGAAGAGGGACATAATGTAAGTAGGAATGCAGTCCAATACACTATTTATAAGTGTGACTCTACCTCCGAGAGAAAGGTATTGCATCTGCCATGTAGCAAGCCTCTTCTCCATTCTTTCAATAACTCCGTTCCATATTTCAACAGACTTGAACTTGGCCCCAAGAGGTAATCCCAGATAAGTGGTAGGTAGAGAATCAGTATTGCAACTTAAGATCTCTGTCAGAGCTTCTAGGTTGGGAACTTCATTGACTGGATAGATTTTGCTTTTGAGCATGTTAATGTGCAATCCAGAGATTGATTCAAATACCATCAGAGTGATGTCGAGGTACTTCACCTGCTGACTGTCTGCTCCACAAAAAGTCAAAGTATCATCTGCATAAAGTAGATGAGATACTGTGACAGAGGTGATGGGATCTCTGCCCACATGAAATCCCTGGATCCATTGGAGTTCCTTGGCCCTTTCCAGCAACTGAGTTAGCCCCTCCATAGCCAAAATAAACAAGAAAGGGGAGAGTGGGTCTCCCTGCCTGAGACCCTTTTGTGGAGAGAAAAAACCAACTGGACTTCTGTTTACTAGGATTGAGTATTTTACAGTAGAGATACAAAAAAATATCCACCTATTCCCAAAGCCCATCTTCTTTAAAAGTTCAATTAAATAGGTCCAATTTAATTGATCAAAAGCCTTCTCTATATCCAACTTGCAAAGAATGCCAGTTTCCCCACTTTTCAGTTTCCAGTCAAGAACCTCATTTGCAATCAGAGAAGCATCAGTGATTTGCCTATTCTTCATGAACGCACTTTGTTGCCCTGAAACCAGCTTGCATATCACCTTTTTCAACCTTTCAGCTAGAACTTTGGCCATGAGCTTGTAGACACTGCCTATCAGGCTGATTGGTCTGAAATCCCTGAGTTCTATTGCACCTTTCTTCTTTGGTATGAGAGCAATGAAGGATGCATTGCAGGACCTCACTATTTGACAGTTTTGGTGGAAAAAATTGAAAGCTCCCATAATGTCAGCTTTGATAAAGCTCCAGGATTTCTGAAAGAAAGCCATGGTGAAGCCATCAGGGCCTGGTGCTTTATCTGGGGCACAAGATTTTAGGGCTGTAAAGACCTCAAGTTCAGTAAAAGGGGTTTCCATCTCCACCATTTCCTCTGGACTGATGGTGGAAAGGTTCTCAAAGTTCATTGAGGGTCTCCATGGTTCTGCTTCCTTGTAAAGATTCTGATAAAAGTCAAGGATGCCATCCTTGATCAGTCCCTTGTCATCAGTGACTTCTGCCCCTATTTTAAGCTTGTCAATGTTGTTGCATCTTCTATGAGAGTTAGCCATTCTCTGGAAAAATTTAGTGTTCTTGTCCCCCTCTTTCAACCAAAGACATCTTGATTTTTGCCTCCAAGAGATCTCTTCTGCAACTGCTATCTGTTCCAGCTCCAGCTTCAAGCTTAGAGATTTGAGCTTCTCCTTTGCTGAGTGGGTTCTGTTTTCTGCAATTTGCTCTAAAAGGTCCAGCTCCTCCAAAGCCTTGCTTCTTTGATTTTCCAATTTGCCATAAACATCTCTGTTCCATTTACTGATATCCCTTTTCAAGTTTCTGAGTTTTTGAGTGAGTACAAAATCAGGAGTGCCACTGACTGAGTAAGAATCCCACCATCCCTTCATCAGATCTAGAAAACCTTCTGACTGTAACCACATATTTTCAAATTTAAAGTAGGAAGGGGATGCCTCCCAGTCCCCACTTTCCAATACAATTGGCTTATGATCTGAGAAAACCCTGGGCATGGCAATTTGTTTAATGGAGTTGAACATCTCACTCCACTCAGAGGAAAATAGAAACCTGTCAATTCTTAAGGCTTGGAGAAATTCCTCCCCTCTTGACCAGGTGAACTGAGCTCCTTGAAGTGGAGGGTCTATCAATTCCAAGTCGAGAATGATGTCTGAAGAACCTCTCATTGCTCTGGATCTTCTAGTACAGTTAAGCCTTTCCTCTTCAAATCTACAAACATTGAAATCTCCCCCGATCACCCATAAGTCAGACCAAAGAGCCCTGACCGCTGCTAGTTCATACCATAATTCAGTTCTCTCAAGGTTAGTGTGTGGACCATAAACCCCTGAGAACACCCATTTGAAATCTTCAGTAAGACTCTCGAACCTGCAGGATAAGGAGAAAGCCCCAACCTGAGAATCAACACAATTCCATAATCTCTTATCCCACATGATCAAGATGCCCCCTTTAGTACCGATTGCTTTTAGTTTTGCCCATGAAATCCACCTATTCTCCCAAATTTGTCTGATCAAAGATGCGCTCCATTCTCCAATCTTAGTCTCCTGCAAGCATATTATATCAACCTTCCATTTGTGAATAAGAGATTTCAAAGTGCTTCTCTTATTCTTCTCATTTAATCCTGCACATTCCGGCTAAGGGTTTTAACTTTCATCTAGAAGGAGCTTTTGAGACCTGCCCCTATCCTTCCTTCCACTGCCTTTCTTGTAGTCCCCATTCCGTTTTTTCAGTTCTGTTTCTGCTTTGTTCTTCCTTTCCTTTGATCCCCGTTTTCTGTTTCTCGTTCTTGTGCTTGAATTTTTTTCCTTTCCTCCATCCTTAGAATAATGTCAAATAATTCGTGTTCAAAACCTGAGACATTGACCCCTAAAACTTCGCAAGTTTTCATCATTGTCAGTTTTGTCCATTTTGATGTCTCCAACACTGCAGGTGTGTCAATCTTGTGCATACTCAGTGCACCTTCATCATGCCATGGGAGAGGTAGACAATTGTTGAAAGAGAGTGAAGACCAGCCTGAATCGGAATCACTGGGGGGATTAGAATAAGGATTTTGAGGGGTAAAGGCTCTGCATGGGGAACTAGGGTTGCAGATATTCTCAGCTTCATCATCTGCTTCCAACTGGGAAGGAGTATCTTCGAAAGAATTCATATCCTTGGAATTGAAAGCTTGAAATTCATCAGTTAAAGGGTCGAAGGAGTTAGTCATGAAGGAAGAGGAAGGTCGGAACAAACAAGGGTCCAGAATCGATCCTTTTACTCTCCAGGAACCTGTGTTTTTCTTCAGTGGTTTTTTCCATTTTTGCCCCTTTGAATAATAACCATTATTCAAGCCCACTTCAGCTTTCCCATTAGAAGCTTTGCCTTTTCCTTTGTATGTAACATGTTGGGCTGGCCCATTAGGAATAAAAAACCCTGACCTGTTTTCTGCCTTTGAATAATAACCATTATTCAACCCCACTTCAGCTTTCCCATGAAAAGCTTTGCCTTTTCCTTTGTATCTAACATGTTGGGCCGGCCCATTAGGAATAAATAACCCTGACTTGTTTTCTCTTTTAGCATGTGAGCAGCATGTGCTGCTTTAGTAGACTTAGTACGTAAGGGATCTAGGGTATCCCTAATAACCGGCTCCTCCCTTTGTCTGGCAGGTAAAGGATTTGACCTTGCTTCCATCACTATCGATAGGTCATAGATCCAGTCCTCTAATTTGAAATTCAAATTCGCCGGAATCTTCCTCCCGGAGTTTTTGACACAGATGCGAGCCCAAAATAAATGGGTCCTATGTTTTGTGTCTTCGTCAACCCCGATAAATCCACCACATTGATCTCCGATGCGATTGAAGGTTTCCGGTGTCCAAGCATTCAGAGGAACTCCAAAAACCTTTATCCAGAAGTTTTCCGGTGAGGGAACTTGGGTATTGACCTCTGGCGACCACCAAGAAAGTGAGAGATGTCTCCCACTCCAAAACCAGTCTCCAGCCTTGACTCTCACTGCCTCTTGTCTAGATGGGAGCTCGAAGAGGAATCTGTTATGATCCAAGGGGATCACTTTGAAGCCGGCTGTGACCCTCCATCTGGACTTAAACCAAGTGAGAATTGTTTCTTTGTTGGGGCTGTGATGAAAAGGGTCGTTGAAGGTGCCGATAAGGCTTCGAAAAAGAGGGTGAGATTCATCTGTCGGTGAGAGATTGTTTGCCTCTGGCCAGCTTCCAATATTTGCAGCAGCATGGTATGTTTTTAGCAAAGGAGCTGGGGGTCGAATTGGAGCTGTATTGGATGCTCTGTATTTTCCCAAAAAGCGCAAGATCTTCTCAGCTATGTCTACCCAACCGCTATTTGGAGTTATTTCTGGAATGATCACTGCTGATTTTGAAGTCCCTTGCCAGACTTCTATGCGTGTATACCTTCCGTGAACGTTGAAATTCTGATAGACCCTGTATAAATATTGTTGTTGCTTTCTCCCCCATCTTCTGTATAAATTCCCCGATCCTTTTGATGCTTGTATTAGGGCCTCGCACACCCATCTGAGATTTTGGATGTCAAAATTAACTTTTGTTGTAAATCTTCTGCCTCTTTCTATTAATGAGAACCATCTGAACTGTTTGTCTCCTGTATTGTTGAGCTCAAAAGATTTATCCCCTGCTATGAAAAATAATTTGTCTCCCATTGTGGATGTCTCCGGTGGGCTGGATCACCGGAAGAAGAAACTCCCTCAGACCCTAAAAGGTCTTTTGGGACTTACCTCGAAAGAAGTGCCTGGGAGCATTTTTGGGTCTTTTTTTTTTGCTTTTTTGAACAAGTCCAGCAGCATAACCTTAATGCTGAGGAATGCAACAATACCAGTTTCTCAAGGAAAATAAAAATAAAAATGGGGGTAACTAAATCAGCCTCCTTAGTTGTATTACTCCCTCACCTTATCCTTCTTTCTCATCCTATGTCTTTGCTATTCAAGGATTACTATGTTATTATTAACTAAGTCATGTCAAAGTTAAGAAGCAGGAACTATTAAAATAGAAAAGATTAGGCACTGTATGCTATATCTAACCCAAAATATATGCTTTGCCCAGAAACACAAAGAAGTTCTCAAGCATCTCATTTAGTTTTCAGTGTTTTTAATTACCTAAATGTAGAGGTAAATACAGTAGTGAAGAGACACCTAATATTGTAATAGTCATAAGTTTTAGAGCACATCAAATGTATGAAGAAGAGGATATAAGAGAATTTGTCAAATAGTAGAAGTCCTTTTTTTTTTTTTTTTTTTTTTTTTTGGGGGTGGGGGGGGGGGGGGGGGTTGTTGTTGGGGATGGTAACACAAATTAAGTAGTGCAAATCTTTTTTCATGACTATATACTAAAATTATTGTAATCAATGCTGACTGCGCAATGTACAACAACAACATACGCAGTGTGATCCCCCAAGTGGGGTCTGGGGAGGGTAGGATGTACGCAGACCTTACCTCTGCCTTTATGGGGCAGAGAGGCTGTTTCTGAAAGATCCTCGGCTCAAAGAAAGGAAAAGAGAAGGAAAGAAGAGAAAAGAAACTAATTAAACCGGAAAATCTTTGTATCAACTTGAACAATAAGAAGACTTGAAAAAATGCGGTAAGGGATGACAATAGGCCCTTACCTTGATGACAAAGAATCTGTCAGGCTCAACTTTGAAATTGATAATCTTATCAATAACTTTTTCTAGTAAGACCCTCATTTTATGATTATATCCAGACAAGGTAACCTGAAAGGGAAGCAAATCAAAGTGGGAGAGCGCAATGATTACGATGTCCAAAAAGTGATTGCACATGGAATAGGAAATAATTACAATAATTTTGAGCTGAATCAGGATAATGCTTTCCAAAAGTGCAACCAAGAAAAAAGAACTGATAATATTCCAAAACAACTAAGTGTTTCTTTACATCGAAAACACAGAAGTTTGGAGAGAGTTTTGTGTAGATTAACTTTGGTAAATTGTATTTATTGCTTAGAGAATTCCATCCATGATGATAATGCGTGTACAAGATAAATACCTCAAAACCACTACAGTGAGCACTTATCCAGTAATTGAGACCGGCAAGCTCGGCATTGTAGGCTGGAAGATGCAAAGTAGATTAGTCGAGTTAAGCGGATTATCCAGCGAATCAAATGATCAGTATTTCAACTGTGAAAAAGTCCTTGCATATTTTTTTTGATTGTTAAGTACTTGAATATTTGCACAAAGGTAAATGTATATAGAAACATAATATTTTAGTCTTTGATACTTGCCATATTCATTTAGATAGTCCTTCAGCAGCCATACGAAAATTGAGGTAAGAACAGCTGCTTCAGGAGAACTTCTAGATTGGGGACAGGTGAAATCTATTATACAGTGCCCCTTTGGCATGGAGAATAATGTATCCGGCTTGTACCATAACCTTGAATAAGGGGATTTCCTTAACAACACTGGAAAATTCATCTGTATTCAACGGCAGAACATTTCAGGAATTTTATAAAGTGAAAGAGTGGGAAATGAGGTTTTATTGTTAGTAATACCTTGTTGGAGACAGTTTTAATGGACAAATCGGTAGGAATAAACATATTAGGAACAGGTAGATGCAAATTTCCATCAGGTGCCTTCTCCACCCATTGCTGTAACATTCAGAGCAGTGTCATCATTCTAGTCAATATCAACTTAAGCAATATTACAATGCCAAATCTTCATCAAATCAAAAGTATTTACAGATACCGACTGCGCACCTCAATCGCGGAGCTTGTTATTTTCTCTAATGAATATGCAGTTCCATACCAAGGCTCCGTTGAGTCTGTATTACCGTCAAATTTTGTTGAAACCCAAAAGATTCTGTTGGAAAGACTTTTGTGAGAGGTACTCCCAACAGATTTAGCTACAATGTAATGATATATATGACACCATCATAATTCAGTGACATACTATTTATGCAAATGATACATGTTGAACACACTATCTGACTAAGACGGAAGTTCTAACATAATCTCTGTATGTTTATTTATCCGTATTATCCAGATAACCACCATGGATTCAGAGGACTATGCACAAGTGCATGACTAGGAAATGTTTCGCCAGGCCTTCTTGCTTGTCATTCACGGTCATCTTTTCCGTCTCTTCACTTTCTCTATGTTCCCGGAAGGAGAAATACCCAACGAACTATGACCTATCCAATATGAATTCCTCAAGTGTACCGGATTCTTGTCATGTCAAAGCCATGAATCCAACCAAAGCCAAGTCCATGAACTACGCAAAACAATTATCTCCATTAGAGGTCATGAGAACCTGGCTTCTATGCAGCAATAGTTAAAATTGACTCCACAACTATCAGGACAAGAGCCACTGGACTTCCAATTTGATCCAATGGACACAGTAAAAAGCTTGATTAGAAAAAGAATGGACATAGTCAAAAGGATATTGTAAAGATTAGACTTTAAAATCATCGAGGTTTAGATTATTTATCATCATAAGCTGAGTAATGCAAGTATTCTATTTGCATAAACGTAAGTTAAAAAAAGATATAATTCTCTACGTGGAGGCCACCTCACCTGACATTTTGTGGTGTGAGCTCATTTAGGACTGCTTCAATAATGCCTGGGTTGAACCTTGAAGGTAAAGATGACCCAACCAACCAGTCTATTGGTGGGTAAAACTGCAAAAAAATGATTCAAATATAAGCAATTCTTATTCTTTTGATAAGTCCAAAAAAAATCATTATTAGAATGGCAAACTGGTCTATAAAATGCATTTATAATGCGTATACCTGATCACGATCATATCAAGTTATCTCAACCATCTATACTACTCCCTCCATCCCAATTTATGTAATGGCGTTTGACTAGGCCCAGAGTTTAAGAATGAACGAAAGACTTTTGAAACTTGTGGTCTAAAACAAGCCATATATTTGTGTGGCTATAAATCATCTCAGCAAGGGTAAAATGGGAAGTTTAAAGTTAAATTGTTACTAAATATAAAAAGGTGTCACTCTTTTGGAGATTGAGTAAAAAGGAAGGAGTGTCACATAAATTGGGACAGAAGGAGTATGAGATATAAGAGAAAACTGAGAGAATGTGTGAAGACAAATATCTAATGCCTGAAACCTGTTGTAGATGAAGACAAGAACCAACTACCCAATCAGAGGGGTGTTGTCGTTATGGTTTCAGGCAATCTCTGGTTTGATGATTAACGCTTGGAACTGTGAACTCTTCCCTATGGAAGAGTTCAGGAAGTGGAGAACAGGACAAGGGTGTTAAGAGGTAAAGCCAGCAATCTTCTGGCTACGTACTTGGGACTACAACTGGGTGCCGCTCATGGAGATGAAACAATGAAACCTTGTTGTCCATGTCGGATATAAGGTTCACTAGGAAACTAGCTGATTAGAAGAAGGAAAGATAACCTAATCAAATGTACTTTCTAATTTACTAACCTACCTTATGTTTCTTTTCACTAAGCCGACAACAACAATAGATGAGAAAGCCCCCTTTTTCTTTCAAATGATTTTGCTCACTATACTATTTATCCGACCCCTTTCCATTAGCGGTTTCAAATTCCTGAATTTTCTGTGGGATGGCAAGGAAGAGATGTATACACATTGTCATAAATAGAGCAGGTCATTTTCTATTTGAAGAAGAAGGAGTTGTGAGTTAAAGACCTCTAGGCGTACTGGCGTATTAACTTCATATGGAACTGCTCTGTGGAAACAAATCATGAGAGGATGGACAGAATTCTCAAAGCACATCAAATCCAAGATAGAAGGGGGAGATAAGATTACATTTTGGAGATAACACTAGTAGAGAGATAGTCTACGCAGACCAATTTCCAGAAGCTCTTCGTCATGTCTACCATGAAGATAAAAAGAATGGTTGGGGAAGTGGTAAAATGGAAGCGGTCCAGAATCGACAGAATCTTTTCGGATTGGCGATCATAAGGGAGAACAAGAGAAGGAGATAGCTGAGTTGGAGGAGAAGCTTATTCTGCTATATGATATGGGAGAAAGAATCTAAACATTCAACTCGAAGCCTTAAAGCAATGGGTGGAGCGACCCAATAATTTTATAAGCATTGTATATCCTATATCGCTCAACACCCTCCTGCACCTGTAATACAAATCTAAGATTCACACCTGGATTTTAGTAAAGACCTACGACTGTCAGAACAGGCATACCAGAAATTGACTCCGATAACATGAATAGATATTTGATGATCCAACAGAAAACCTCATCGGAGGAGTGAACCAAAACATTCATAAATCCCTTTGAATGCCCGTGCATATCCAATGTGGGACTTCATTTAAATCAACATCATAAATTGGAAAGTAGTAACTTCTAGAACTATTTTTGTGTATACTTCTAGCATTCTGGGACCATTTTTCTCACTAAAATATCAGTTGCATGAAGAAAAACAAATAAGATAAAAAGAATCAATGAGTACATCAAAAGCATCCATATAAATGAATCAACCCAAATGGAGGGAGGATATGATTGTGAACGTACCTGCATGTTCGATGCAACATATACCACATAGTGGATGGGAGAAATCTTGTCTTGATAATGGAAATTAGTTTCAGACATAGCAGAAAGCTGCATGTTTAGAATATATGTGAGCTAAAAACCTTGACAAAAGAAGGAACATTCGTACATCTAATTTTTAATGAAGCCAATTCATCAAACAAAATTGTAAAGCTTTAAATAAAATGATGAGCATTATTTTTACAAAAAGGTTGAAAACTTCCAATTCATTGATTGATCTAAATCTCAATCCCAAACTAGTAGGGACAGCTATATGAATCCTTTGAATGCCTTCCGCTCTATTCGGAACCATTTCATTGCAATACTAAGTGACAAATTGTCTATAAAACAGTAGCACAGTCTTATGATTCACTACCCATAATTGAACAGTTATGCTTCTCTTTAAATTCAAAGTAAACCAATCATCTAATGGAGTCAAAAATAGGTGCAGGATTCATTAAAATGACTCTTTACACAGGTTGTCAATCTATGGAAACCATCATCCATTCTCGAGTTGAAAGTGGCTATGAGAAACTCGCATAGGTGAGTTCATTCTATATCGGAAGTACAAATTTCTGATACCTAAGCTTTACATATGATATATGGGTTCACTTTTTCCCTCAAAATATCTGTGATTTTTTTCTATTCGAACTGCCCAGAATATACATAAGGGTATTGTCCTCCAATTCTGTCTCTAAATTTCCTTGGTCCCTGTCCCTGCTAGCTGATCAAGCTTGCTGCAGATTCCCTGACATCACCCTCTGAGCTGTATATATATTCAGATAACATGCATGTATAAACTTCAAACAAGAGAGGTCTTACAAAACTAACACCTACTACATAAAGTAAATCCTTTCATTCTGTAGATTCTATGTGTTATCATGCTCTCTTTATATTTACAAATTGCGAACAAAAGTTAACTCTGACATGAAAAGTAGACTCTGATTCTTTTTACCAACATATTTACTTCTGGATGCACTTCACAGTGAGCCAATTTTGACTAACTAACAAGGATACAGGAGAAACATCTGCGGATTGAGTTAGAGGAAGAGGCAGAGATCACTGAGGAAATTTAGTTTGCTATGAATGTTTACTATGTTTTATCAATAAATCTTGCTCTAATCTTGAAGGTATATTGTGCTGCTGTAAACAACAATAATCACTTTGGTGTTTGATACAAAATTAAGTGCAACAACCTCATCATATATCCATTTGCAGGCACCAGCTTGTCGAAGAAGGTCAATATATTTGAAAAGCAGTGCCACAACATCCTCAAAATGGTCTGAAATATTATTGAGACATGAAGGTCAGTGTAGTGAACCTTCCCGATAGAAGATAAATTCCAGAAACAAATGAGAAAATAGAAAAAATGGAACGGTTAAGAGAAACACATTTCCATTAATTTCCTGTCCACATATGGGTGTCTGGGAGTGGGGAGAAGGGGGGGGGGGGGTGGAGAGAGGGGAAGATGAGAGAACTAACCATGCCCAGCATCAGTCAGATTAATATAAACTTCAAAAAAAGAGAAGTGATGACCGCCACTTGACTCTCCAGCCGATAAGCTTGTTGCCCAACCTGCAAGGATTTGCAGAGATAAATAGCAATAAGTACTTAGAAACAGTCTACATGAACAATACGAGATGCCCGGTATATGTAAGAATATGTATGGACCCCAGAAAACATGCAACGCAAAAAGCAAGTGAAAGCGTCAATGAAGATATCTCAACTACTCAAAAATTTTGCTTGTAAACAACATTCTTATATGTCTTCAGTCTTCACTATTTTTGCATATCGTGGGAACTGAACTCAAGCGTTCCATAAGTGCCTCACAACAAATGGCTGGTCGAATAGAATCAGAATTTCTAATGATTATGTTGAGAACTCACCTAACTTCTTCAAGATATAAAACAAGGATCCTTCTCCTTCATGTCCAATCAAGTGACTCAAATAGATTGAAGGCCCTTCCTTGTAATAAAGTACATCTGGAATTACTGGCCACACGAGCCTCAGCCTATGACCTTGCTTTATTGGAACAGCTCTGACTAGAATCTGTGCAACAAAAAGTAAAGAATCATTGGCATAGGACAACAATGTGTTTGTAATAATGAGGAGAATGCAACAGAAGAGAGAATAATGTAGATTATTAGCTCATTTCTGCCACTCGTACCCCAAATGAAAAATAAAATGGGAAGTTTCAAACCACTGCTAGAAAGTTTGACATAATTTCATGCTTCATCAATAAGACTTCTCCTTGAGATTAAGGAGTAGCAGGTCTTAGGATAATCCAGCAGGAGCTTCTATTCCAAACGTACAGAATATGCCTGATATGTCAACTCACGGGACGAATAAATACTATGACAGTTGAGTGGTTTGTTAAGCTTAGGTGACCGTGACACCTTATTGCATCTCAAGTGCACGGACACAAGGATGCTAGAACTCGAAAGGGCTCACAGTTTCTTTCATGCATTATCCATCAAAGCCCATTAAGCTAAATCTCAAAAGACGATAAATGATCATAGGAAACAGCCAGAAATTAAGCTCTCTTCTCTGACGATAGGGTGCAGATAAAATCAAATGCATGTATAGGAAAAACCATTCATTTCTCACAATTTCAAAAATATATCTGATTGATCACAAGCACAGTAAAAATTATCAATCATAAGTTCAAGCCACCCCATATCATAAACACTTTCTCCCTTCCTTGTCTTGCCGCTAATCTTTCTACCAGAAAAACAACTTTCAGTCCAGCCAGCACAAAAGGGGCAAGAGAAAAGAGATCCACTAGAGCATAGCCCTTATATTTTCCAACTTTTGTGTCAAATTTTTGACCCCTACACTTATTTGAGCACCTGAAGATGTTCTGATTTGCAAGGCTGATCAGTAACAGGGGAGTAACTTCTATTGGTATTTGGAACTTCTTGGAATATGCTCTGTACCAATGTTTGAGCTTTATCAAGGCAATCTGAATGTTTTAAAAGAGAAAGTTAGTATAGATAATATTCCACAATAATAATTCATAAGGAAGAAAAGAGAAATCAACCAGCTACCTTTTGCATAAACAACCAAATGCATTAAGTTGGCAGAATAATTTTCTTTATAAAATTTGAGAAGCTCCTCCCTTGTATCCAACCCTCTTGCTTTTGGCTGCACCTCCAAAGTATCCCAATTGCCTGTGCAAGAGTCAAATGTTTATAAGTGTCAAAAGAAACAATGTGCAGCAGATAGAGAGTAACTTCCTGTTCTCTCTAATACAGTGTTGATTTGGCATTAATGATTAAGATTGAGATGTTGATTTGATATTGATGATTAAGATTGATAGCTTTATTTTAGGAATATATTGTATTGATGTAAATGATTAGGAATAGATTATGTAATATTGTCTTTCCTTATTTAGTCTTAGAACTCATGTATAAGTACCCATTCTTATGGATTGTATATTCATTCAGAAATACAAGAAGCCCTTTCTTCTTGCTAAAAATCTTCATGGTATCAGAGCCATTGCTGCCTTTTTGAGGTGAGTTTTCTCCCTCGCAGCACTAGGGTTCCGTGTTTTATCAAAGAGGTCGAGTTTTTCTCTCTCTTTGTGGCTGTCCGCACAAAAATCTGGATTATTTTTCTCTGTTGGGGTCGCTGGAACATTCTGAGCCTATCTCTATCAGTTTTGATTTTTTTCCGATCACCGGAATTAGGATTCCGGCGTGGCAGCCAACTTTCCGGCGATTTTTTTTGGAATTTTTTTTCCAGTTCTCGGGTCGTAGGCCTATTCTAACCCTTTCCATCCAGATAATATGGGTGACACTATTTCTGGAGAGACTTTGTCTCAGGATGAAGTTCAACATCTTCGCCGTCTTCTGAACAAACTTGACTCTTCTAGTGTTGCTAGCCCCAATTATGTGCAGTCAGGTATTGCTTTTAATGCTCAACTTAATTGTTGGATTATTGATTCTGGTGCGAATAGACACATGACAGGCTCTTCTAAAGGCCTTCAAAATTACTCTCCTAGTCCCAAAGGGGATTATGTCAGAATAGCCAATGGCTCCCTAACCCCTGTCTCTGAACGTTCGCCTTTTGTACTCCTGATATTACCTTATCATCCATTCTTCATGTGCCTGATTTTCCTATTAACCTATTATCTGTTAGCGCTATCACCAAAGAACTAAACTGTAGTGTCAGATTCTTTCCTGATTATTGTGTTTTTGAAGACCTTCATACAGGGAAGAAGATTGGCAGTGGTAGATTGCATGATGGCTTATATTTGATCGATGGAACTCGAGACTCTGGTCAGGCCTTTTTTGTAGAAATAAGGATGTCAACCGAGAAATAATACAAAGGCATAGACGGTTGGGACACCCATCTTTTTTTGCTTTAAAAAAGTTATACCCGGTTTATTTTCTAGAACTGAGTTTGAATCTTTGTCTTGTGATGCATGTGAATATGCCAAGCACACTAAAAACTCTTATCCTCTGAGTGACAATAAAAGCACAATTCCCTTTTCGACTATTCATTCTGATGTCTGGGGTCCTACTCAAACACTTTCTTTGTCTGGTAGTCGATGGTTTGTTACTTTTATCGATTGTTGCACTAGAATGACATGGGTATATCTGTTAAAAGCCAAAAGTGAAGTTTTCTCCTGTTTTAAGTCATTTCATAAGATGATTTGTACTCAGTTTGAGGCTAAGATAAAGATATTTCGAACTGACAATGGCACAGAATACATGGATAAAACTTTTGGAGCTTACTTGGAGTCTTTTGGGATAATCCATCAAACTAGTTGTCCTTATACTAGTGCACAAAATGGGGTTGCTGAAAGAAAAAATAGGCATTTGTTAGAAGTAGCAAGATCCCTTTTGTTTACCATGAATCTGCCGAAGCCTTACTGGGGGGATGCCATTCTAGTAGCTGCCTACCTCATCAATAGAATGCCACTTAAAACTCTTAATTTTCGGAGTCCTTTAGAAGCTTTAAAGGGTAAAAATGACTATACTGTTCCTCCAAAGATATTTGGGTGTGTTTGCTTTGTTCACGCTAGGAACTCTAGGAAACTTGAACCTAAAGCTCTTAAATGTGTCTTTATTGGGTATTCTCCAACACAAAAAGGGTACAAATGTTATCACCCTCCTTCTAGGAGATTCTTTGTCGATGGATGTTACCTTTCGGAATCTGAGCCCTATTTCAGTACTACACCATCACCTCTTCAGGGGGAGAATTATAAGGAAGAAGAGATGGTTTTTCCTAGTTCTATTGTTGAAACTACTGCCACAAGGGAAAGTGAAGTTGGAGAAAGAATTCAGGGGGAGACTGTTGAAACTACTGCCATAAGAGAAAGTGAAATTGGAGAAAGAATTCAGGGGGAGACTGTTGGGCGTTTGGATAGGCCTGATTTGATAACTTACTCAAGGAGAAATAGAGCAGAAGAAGCCATCATGCAACCTGCCGAAGCCGAACCTTCTTCTTCTGGTGAGTTATCTATACTTCCTAATGAGTTAGATTTGCCTATTGCTCACAGGAAAGGAGTCAGATCTTGCACTAAACACCCTTTATCTAACTTTGTTTCCTATAATTCTTTATCGCCCTCCTATAGAGCCTTTGCCTTGTCTATTTCTTCTGTGTCTATTCCCCGAATCGGAGGAAGCTTTTGCGCATTCTAAGTGGAAGCAAGCTATGATGGAAGAAATGAAGGCCTTATCAAAGAATGAGACTTGGGAACTTGTCGCATCACCACGGACAAGAAGTTGGTTGGTTGCAAATGGGTCTTCACCGTAAAACATAAAGCCGACGGTTCCAAAGGTTCAAAGCAAGATTGGTGGCTAAAGGATTCACTCGGACTTATGGAGTGGATTATCAAGAGACATTTGCTCCCGTTGCAAAAATGAATACTATTAGAATTCTTCTATCTTGTGCGGCTAATCTTGGTAGGACTTGTTAACGTTTGATGTGAAGAATGCATTTCTTCATGGAGACTTAGAAGAAGAGGTGTACATGGAGATTCCTCCGGTTTTGTCGAACAAAGTCAAGGAAAGGTATGCAGACTGAAGAAAGCCTTGTACGGATTGAAGCAATCTCCTAGAGCTTGGTTTGACAGATTCTATAAAGCAATGATCTCCTTTGGTTACCAACAAAGCAATGCGGATCACACCCTCTTTATAAGACATTTAAAGGGTAAACTCACTCTTCTCATAGTTTATGTTGATGACATAGTAATGACGGGGAGATGACAAAAGAGGAGATGACCCGATTGAAGAAGTTGTTGGCACGAATTTGAGATCAAGGATCTAGGAAAATTGCGCACTTCTTGGGAATTGAAGTTGCTAGATCAAAAAGAGGAATCTTTATTTCTCAAAGAAAGTATATTCTCGATCTCTTGAAAGAAACAAAAATATGACGGGTTGCAAACCAAATAGAATCACCCATTGAAAGCAATCACAAACTACAAAGCGGAGTTGGAAAGTCGGTTGATAAAGAGAGATATCGGAGGTCGGTTGGAAGACTCATTTATCTCTCTCACACTAGACTGCATAGCCTATTCGGTCGACTGCGAGTCGGTCTATGCATGATCCTCGAGATCCTCATACGCAAGCCGTTCTTTCACATTTTGCGGTATCCGAAGTCCGCTCCAGAAAGGTCTACTTTACTCCGCACATGGTCACCTCCAAATAAAGCCTTTACCGATGCAGATTGGGGATCTTTAGATGACGGAAGGTCTACATCCGGTTATCGACACTCGCAGGAGGAAACTTGGTCACTTGGAGAAGCAAGCAAAGTGTAGTTGCTAGATCAAGTGCGGAGGCGAATATGAGCTATGGCCCGGGGTGTTTGCGAACTTTTGGGTTACAAAAGTTACTAAAGAATCGAGATTGTACCGAAAAAAGGAAACTTTCCTTGTATTGTGACAACAAGGCTGCAATCAAGATAGCTCGAAATCCACCAAATGACCGAACAAAGCACGTTGAAATTGATCGACACTTCATCAAAGAAAAAGTCACGGTGGTGTCTTCAGTTTATTCCACGTGTCATCAGAAAAACAACTAGCTGATGTGTTTACTAAAGGCCTCAACAAACGGAATTTTCATACATTTGGTTTGCAAGTTGGGCATGTGCGACATCTTTGCACCAACTTGAGGGAGTGTTGATTTGGCATTAATGATTAAGATTGAGATGTTGATTTGATATTGATGATTAAGATTGATAGCTTTATTTTAGAATATATTGTATTGATGTAAATGATTAGGAATAGATTATGTAATATTGTCTTTCCTTATTTAGTCTTAGAACTCATGTATAAGTACCCATTCTTATGGATTGTATATTCATTCAGAAATACAAGAAGCCCTTTCTTCTTGCTAAAAATCTACATACAGAAAAGTAATATCACAAAAGCTATGGCAAAGTCATTAAAACCCAAAAGATGATACTGGATTATTTGACCTACAGATAGGTGATAAAATTGCCGATATTATCAATAGACTGAGCATGCAGCAAAGAAGAAGGAAACGTAGTGGTGCCCTCAGTTTCAGAAGAGAAACAGAGAACAGGATCGAGTTCCTAAATGCTTGTTTGGTTGGCCAGGCAAGTGGGTTCAATATCGACCATAGCAAAATAGGCGACTAGGAGTGAGATATTTCAGCTGAACTTTTCTTTTTGTTAACGAGATAGAAACTTTATTCACAATAGATCACAATAAGATGGAAAATCGCCATAATATTGTATCTTATAATACAGTGAAACAGGGGAAGAAAATGTTGAGGGTCTACTAGTGTTGAAAAAGTATATCCGTTTTTTGTCAATAATTATCCAAAAGAAGTGTCTACGTAAAATTAGTCCAAGACACTCAGGCCTATCCGAAACCCAACGATACTGCATCTACACATACATGTACAGCATTCATGTTCTGCGAAGAACAAATCCGCTAAAAGTGTTCATTAGATACTAGACGAGTTAACTAAACAGGGATTTAAGGTAAGCCAAAGTTAGATTGCAAGCCATATAGTCAAATCAAATGGACAATATTATACATCAAATAACAAACCTGTGCCAAATTTGTGGTATGGATGATCTTTAGAGCTCAGATGTTTCTGAAGCTGCACAGAAAGTAATGCAAAAATGAAGGAGGGTCTTCTTTCCTCCAAAAGAAATAGAATAAAATTCGAAAGAGCTAAACAACAACAGCTCCAACAGGTACTTAAAAGATTACAAGGACTAGGTAATCCTATACATTGTTGCAGACGTAAAAGTAAATAAATAAAAGGTCCTTCACTAATAACGTAAGTTCTTAGACATGTCATCACACAATTCAATGTGGTATCCGAGCAGGCAAGGGGTCATGCACTCCAGTTTAACCGCTTAGCAGAATATTTCTTGGCCCTAAAAGAATCATGCTCGTACATAAAGGGAGTGTGAAGACCTAAACTAAATAAATAACAGTATCCACTCTCTACTAGTTTAATCTTTGAAACGATGAGATCACACAGTTCAACTTCATCAAAGAATCATCACAAGTACCAAACGAATCATGCTCGTACATAAAGGGGTGCGTGAAGACCTAAACTAAATAAATAACGGTATCCACTCTCTAATAGTTTAATCTTTGAACCGATGAGATCACAAAGTTCAACTTCATCAAAGAATCATCACAAGGACTAAAGGAAGCCTAAAGTTGGCTTATGAGTCCATATAAAATACCTGGTACATTCTGTGACCATCAGATAATAGGTTGTTTTGGTTCTCTGGGATAGTCAGCAAGTTGCCAAGGGCACAAGACAAGAAAGAGAAATCAGCAGTAGTTAATATTTACAGGACTGAATGCATCAACATGCATAAATAATGAAGCCTAACCAGAATCAACAGCTTTTATTTCCCTTGTTGTAGCATCAGGTGACATCAACGGTTTGACAAAAAACTGTGCAAATCTAAATAAATGAAACACGATAAGGCATTTCATAGATACTCTTTCAAAGATAATAAGGAGAAATTAAATCCGTACCTGTCCAATGCTTCTTCAAAGCAATCTGCATTAATGTCGAAGTAAAAGTTGGTGTGCTCAGAAGATGTATAAGCATTGGTGGAACCTCCGTGCTGAATCAATAATCAAGAATGAGGAGGAAATTAAACTCTATAAGACAGTTACCCGAAGGGAAATTAGCAAAACTTCATAGCATTAGTAGCTATTCTTCTCTCTCTTTCTTTTTTTTTTTTTTTGAAGAATTCTTAGTTGATTGTTTCCACTGACAATGAAGGCAAGAACACCTGCTTAACACCAAGCTCCAACCATTTTCCTCCACCTCCCCCATTGTCTTGAATACACATAAACCAATATCATCCAATCGGCCATGGTGGTTTTCTTGGGCGGTGGTTGGATATGGAACTGGGAGAAGGGGGGAGTATGTGAAATAGATTTCTTCTTTAATTAGACCGGTAGTTTAAGCCACAAACTTTTTTTTTTTTTTATTCGATAAGGTAATTAAGGTAAAGTTACTTAGCACCACAAACTCCTATAAATAGTCTATAGAATACACATAATACTTTCTTCCGATGCAAGACTATTTCTTACTAACATTCTAACCTTCCCCTCAAATTTTGGGGTGGTGAAGTCACCTTGAATTAGCAAATTAATGACTGAAGTATATGCAAATAGTTAAACCACCACCATGTATCACCATCAAGGCTCAATAAAAGAACCCCTGAAAACGATCAAGATTGTACCCCAACATACACAATAAGGACATAAACAATAATCATCTGTCAACAATCCTGAAGAGAAGATAGATTGCAAGGATAAGCAGTAGGAAGAAGGGACAAACTATATTACATAAGTAGAAAATCAGGAAAAAGTAAATCATAATTGCCAATAGCTAAAAGAACATACCTGGGTGATGTACTTTGAGTAACTATTCTCCACGGGATACTTCTCACTTGCATAAAACAGCATATGCTCTGCAGTTTAGCACATTAAGAATCAGTGTGCATTTTTGCCTCAAGGAAGAAAGTGAAACTGAAATAGCGACAGTAGAATGGAATACCATCCAAAGGGTGCAATTAACTCAGAAAAAAAATGAAGAAAAAAAAGGAGTATGAAGAAAAAAAAAGGAGTGAAATTAACCAAAAATAAGCTAGCACATTAAGAGAAGTTAAACTTTCCTGCCCTCTGAAAAAACACAAAATACTGGTGCATAGCACCAAAGCTACAGGAAACTAAAACCTCTTTTGCTCAATCAAAAACCCAAATTTCTAAGTTCAACTCATTCATAATTGATACTCTAACCAGTCCAAAATGATTGATGTATTTTAACTTTTAAAATTTGGTCCAAAATAATTGATATTCACAAAATCAAGAAGGTATCTAATTCCTTTTCACAAATTTTCCCTTGATACATTCCTAATCTCCATGATAATTATGTAAACCTAACCAGAAAAGAAAATCATAATTAAGGGTATTTTAGTCAAAAGCCTTTCAACTTTTAGAACTAAGTGAATTTCTTAATCCTTGTGACCAAATTTAAAACATCAATTATTTTGGACCAGAGGGGGTAATATATAAAAACAAAGAAAAACACTAGATGATTTCTTCCTATCTGCCTAACCCTTAGTGGGCACATTTACCCGGTAACTGTGCTGCTGGGAGGTAATCCGTATAAGGTGGAACTAGTCGAGCTGCACGCAAGCTGACCCAGACACCACAATCATAAAAAACAAAAAAAAGCAGCATTCCAGAGTTGCTTCAAGACCTAGGTAAATGCACTAAACAACAAGTCAACAACAACAACGTAGACCTGTCAAGTGGGTCTGGGGAGAGTAGGTGTACGCAGGGTAGATAGGTTCTTTCCGATAGACCCTCAGCACAACAACGCATTACCAAAACCAATGAGCTAACTTACAACAAGTCAACAACAACAACAATGTCCCGTCAAGTGGGGTCTAGAGAGTTTAGGATGTTCGCAGGGTAGATAGGTTGTTTCCGATAGACCCCCACCCCCAGCACAACAACGCATTACCAAAACCAATGCACTAACTTACTTACCAAGAAAATGAGCAAGACCTTCAAGACCCTTAGGATCACTGTAATACCCCACTGGCACATCCATAGAAGCAGCACACTGTTCCAACAACATAAATAAAATACATTTATACAAAACCCTTATCATATAGGGTGTGTTCAGTATGAAGGAAAACATTTCTGGCATTCCACATTTTCCAGAAAATGTTTTCCAATTTTGCACATGTTTAGTTAGGCCAAAATTTTTGGAAAACATTTTCTCTAGAAAAATAAGTTCCTTAAAAGTGAGGAAGCGACCTCATGAAAGTAGGGAAAACAAGCTGCACAAGCGGCATTCCACAAATTGTCTCCTCCCCACCCAACCACCACACCCCCACCACCCCACCTCCACTCACCCCACTCCACCACACCACACCCACCATTATATTAACAAGTTGCACAAGTGGCATTCCACATTAATTGTCTCCTCCCCACCCCCACCAATACCAACCTACCCACCCACCCCCACCCACCATAGTATTAACAAGTTGCACAAGCAGCATTTCCACATTAATTGTCTCCTCCCCACCCCACCAATACCAACCTACCCACCCACCCCCACCCACCACCCACCATAGTATTAACAAGTTGCACAAGCAGCATTTCCACATTAATTGTCTCCTCCCCACCCCACACCAATACCACCCACCAACCCACCAACCCACACTCACTATAGTATTAACAAGTTGCACAAGCGGCATTCCACATTGATTGTCTCCTCGACCACCCCACCCCATCACAGTATTTGTCTAGATTATATACAAATATTTTGAGGATAATACTTTTTGCTTACGTACCGAACACAAGAAAATGACTAACAACCCACTTATTTTCCTGGAAAACATTTTACTTCATACTGAACACACCCAAAAAGGACAAATTAGTTCACAAAAAAAAATACCTTGTCAGTTTCAGGATCACTGATTAAGAGGACTTCAAGATTGTTCTGTAAAACTATTCTTCTATACTCCCTTTTATCTGAACGAGCCTTAAATATCTCAACTGGTTCATCTACTGTACCCACAGCCATTTTCAAAGCTCAAAAACAAGATTTAAGTGGGAAAATGGCAATGGATATTGCACAAATCAGTGATATAAACAAAAAGAGAGTAAAGGGTATTTGCAAAATGTTAACTTGGTTTAGAAAAATCAGTTTTCTTGAAATTTATAGAGATTTTTTTTTTTTTTTTTTTTTGCTAGAGCAAGACTATTGTGCAAGTCAGTCAACCTACAAATGTTGAAATAAAGGGTATGTGCAAAATGTTAACTTGGTTTAGAAAAATCAGTTTTCTCGAAATTTATAGAGACTTTTTTTTTTTTTTTTTTTTTTTTTTTGTTTGCTAGAGCAAGACTATTGTGCAAGTCAGTCAACCTACAACTGTTGAAATAATGTTGCTAAGGAGGGAAATTGACAAAGAGTCTATGCATAGTCGTCCTTTTTTTTATTTTTTTATATTACTTCTGCCGTCCTAATTTATGTGATATAATTTGACTGACATGACATTTAAGATATAAAGTAAGACTTTTAAATTTTGTGATCTAAAATAAGTTAAAAATATTTGTGTGATTATAGATCATCTGGTCAAAAGTAAAAAGTAAAACTTAAAATTAAATTGTTATCAAATAAGAAAATATACCATTTTGTTTTTATAGATAAATTAGAAAAAAATGTGTTTCACAATAAATTGGGATAGGGATGGTACACTAGAAAACTTGGCATTTGGTCTAGGAATGTGATGGTAGCAAATTTTTTTATTTTTTATTTTTTAAAAAAAGTTTCTATAGTGTGGTGACATGTGGTCCATGGGAGAAAAAGTCATTCCTTAATTTTCCATTCCTTATGACAAGTCATCCACCCAATAAAGAAAAAACAAATAAGGGAAAATTGGTCTGAGTTATCTATTACTTGTGTGTTATATTTGTGTTAACGGAAGCTAGCAGGTACCTGTAAAATCAGTCGGGTACATGCAAGCCAGCCTGAATAACGCGATTATAAAAAGAAAGAAGGAAAATATCAGTTATACCAATGGGAAAGTTTGATTGTCCTAGTGAGAGTTGAGTTGGAGTTGAATTGAAAAGTGCTTGATTGTTAACCAAATTCGAGTATAGGTCAAAGCTCGATATAGGTGAGTACCTATATCGGACTCAATAAGAAATTTCGCTTTAATCTATGCTTAGGTGCCATTTGGCCATAAAAATAATTCACTTTTTTCTCGAAAACTTTTTCACTTTTAGGCGTTTGGCCATAAATATTCCGAATACAATTTGAAGTTGTATTCCGAAATACCAAAAACTCAAAAAACTTGTTTTTCAAAAAAGTTTCACTTTTTCACAACTACATTTCACCAAAAATTACAATTTCAAAAACTATGGCCAAACACAACTCTAACTCTAACTTCAAAAATTCCAAAAAAAAGTGAATTTGTTTTTGTTATCTATGGCCAAACGCCTGCTTAGTCATTATTTCAGCATTTAATATTCAAGTTGTTCTGTAACAAAAACTATCTTTATATTGGAGCATGCGTAGAGGAAGTTCCAGGTCAAGTTTGCTTGTTATAGAAAGAGTCAAGAGTCGAATTGAACTAGACTGAACAATTATTAGATAAATAGCCACATGTATGTCTAAATCAAGGCTTGGAAGGATTGTAATCTGTTAAGAGACTCACATAGATTGAGCACATAAACTACATTGTTTTTGTCTAGCTCAATCCTCACCATTTGAACTAGTTTTCAAGTTGAGTTTGACTAGTTGTTCATTTTTCATAAACAAATAAGTACTTGCTAGTTTCTTTTTCTTTCAAGAAAAAACTTCTAACTTCATCCTATATTTTTTCCCCCTTTTCTGCTATTCCAACAAGTATCACTTAATAGATGAGAGAGCTAAACGTCACTTCTTCTTTTTTTGTGATGATCATGGTATCCAGACCATCCTCGACTAATTTCACGAGATACCTGCTACCTTCTACCGGCACAGGTACCAGTAATTCTATCTACTAAGGTTTAGACAAATGAGAAGAAATCACCTGATGAGTTTGCTTCATACGCTAGTAACATCAAGAAATTTTAAGTAACAAAACAAACTAAAGTATTATGTAGTTTATTCATCCCATCAACATTATGAATGAATAATTTCCCTTTCAGGTCTCATGCATGTGTCTTTATTTTCTTGTGATCCATCATATCCAGCTATCAAAATAGAAATTAAATATTACAGTGAATGCATTTACTTGGCCAAATTTCTAAGCAGTCCATCATCAAATCAGTTGAGCAATTCGGCTCACATACTTACCGCGTCCCCTCGAACAACTAACCGATTGACACAACTGAATACGAGAGAGTATTTTGCAGATCGACATCTTCTTTGATGGAATTGCCAACGCAACATATCAACTGCATTTGGTGGTTTCTCGGTCTGCTATGCTTACCTCTTACAATCTCACATGACCAAAGCCTCCTTTGAGTGAACCATAAAGAGGCCGAGATCGTCTAAAGCTAAATATGTCTTCTATTTGAACTGCATTAGGTTCTATCTGCTCATTCTTATGTGCTTGGAATAGAGAAGAATGTGAGCTTCCATAGACTCTGACACTTAACGCCTTCTTCCGAGGTACACCAACCTTTATATATTCATCGAAGAAATCAGTCAGCTCCTTTTGAGTCAGTTGCTTTAGCGCTTCAATCTGTTTCATCAATAACACGAACAACTAATTAGATACTTTCCCCGACGATCCTGGAAATGTTTTCAATTTCTTTCAGCAGTCACAATATATAGCTTTCAGCAACAAATAAGGTGATACTATCATTTAGTTGAAGGCTCTTAATATAGCAAGGCCATATCATTCTTGAATAGATTTGAACTTTGCCTTTTACAGTAGTTTGGTTTCATTTTGTGCAAAAGCGAAAAAACATTAAGAGGTAGTCATTATTTCTTGCACCGGTCATGAAATGAACGTGCTTTTGGACACGAGCGTAACAATTTTCATACCTCACGGTCTCTTCTATCAAACTTGAGGGTCCCATCTGAAATCTCCCTCCAGTAAAATCGAGATTCCTCCCGTAAATTCTTATGTTTCTCAAGCTTCATATCAATAAGTGCATTCACGTTACTCTGCGCCATAAAGGATAAAAGTTAAGGACAAGAAAGCTATACTGGAAAGTTACCGAAGTATAAATATAGAAAAATTTAACCCAGCATGTATTGCAGTCACGAAAACTTTGCAAAACCTACATTTAATTGATTAATAAGCAACAGAAGCTAGCTCGGTATGCAATCTGGAGTGCTTTATTAAAAAGTAAGGGGGGGATCATCAACAATGAAGTTTTTGGTGATATAAAATTATGATAGCATTACCAAGCTTACCTTGAATTCATCACTAGTCATCTCATAAAGTTTGCTCTCGAACGTCTTCAGAAACAACTCCACTCTTGAGTCAATGTATTTGGGATCCTGCCAAATTCAGCCAGTAGATTGGTCATAAGCCATAATCAAGAGAAGCAAAAAGCCAATCTCATTTCCTAACAGTCTCTATAATAAAAAACACTCACCTTTGCGGTTGACTGAATGATAAACTGCACCCCGTGAACACCAGAGTCACTCCTAGAAAGAGAGTTCAATTAATTTTAGGCGAAAAAGAAACTTTAACGATGAACAGAAAAAAGAAACTTTAACGATGAACAGCCAATAACTTTTTCCTTTTTTTTTTCCTTGGTAAATAACCGTGGTGTCTGGACCAGCTTGCGCGCACCTCGACTAATTCCACGGGTTACCTGCTACCTCCGACCAGCAACAGGTGCAGGTAACTCTGTTCACCAAGGCTAGGACAGATGGGAAGAATCACCTAGTGCTTTTTCTTTGCTGGGATTTGAGCCTGAGACCTCATTGTTCTCAACCGACTTCATTGACCACTAGGCCACACCCTTGGGTGTTGAACAGCCAACAACTTGCCGAACAGTATTCAGTAAAAGAAACACTACTTACCTCTGCATGAGCACAGTGATATAACCAAGTTGTTCGACTGATCGAAGCTGGTGGAAGGCTCGCTGCTTTGCTATGAGAGCAAAAAGCTGGAGTTTGACATTCAGCATAAAATCATCCTGATGCACCTGAAAACTCGAGCAAATTTGTTTGAGCAGCAAAAAGTCAGGAAACGGTTGATCACACAATTCACTAAGAATGCTTTAGACTTGCTTCTTCTCATTAGAAAAGAAAAATCATATGTCAATAAATCTTGCAGATCAATTGATAAAAATCATAGTCAGGGTTCTCGTTCATTACAGATAGCTATGATCATTAAAAATTTAAATAATGTCAGTCAGAGAACCTCCAAGGTACTCATTTAAGATACCTTTTTACCAATTTTAAAATATTCAAGACAGAAGGAAAGGGAAACTTGCTGTCAATTCCATTTACATTCCGTTAACTTAAATATTACCTGGATATAATGAACGAGAGCAGAATTTTCATCATTTGGATTTAGTCCGTCTGCAGCGTAGAAGTAATTTACACCTCTTTCAAGTTTAACCACTCTGTTTGTCAGATGCTGAGATGCAAATAAAGGCTTTGATATTGGCTGCGGACCCATGAAGAACACTTCCTCAATAAGCTGTATCAAGGACTCTGCTTCAGCTTGTTCAATATTTCCTGAGAAGAGCAGTGAATTTCACAAGTTAAGAGATGCAAAATAAAGAGGTTTTAGCCAAAATTGTCCCTGTTCTATGGGAGTAGGTCTATTTTGGTCCTTCAAATATAACCTTGAGCATCTTTAGTCCCTAAAGTTTGCTAATGTGGAGCACTCTTGGTCCAACTAACAGAATGGACTTAAAAACTAATGGCGACTACCAAAAAACGACTGGAAAAAAAAAAAAACCAACTCGGGTTGGTTTGATCCCAAATTTTATTTTTTTAAACAAAATAAAACCAACTGAGCTCGGTCATTTTTTTTGGTGCAAACAACCAGGAAAATAAAAAAGCGACTGAGTTCGATTGGTTCGTCGGTCGGTTTATTCAAAAAGTTTGACCGGAGTTTTGACCAAAAAACCGACCGAGCTCATTTTTTGGTAGTCACTGTTAGTTTTTAAGTCCATTCTATTAGTTGGATCAAAGGTGCTCCACTCCATTCTATTAGTTGGATCAGAGGTGCCCCACTTTAGCAAACTTAAGGGACTAAGGATGCTCAAGGTTATATTTGAAGGACCAAAATAGACCTACTCCCATAGATAAGGGACAATTTTGGCTAAAAACTCCAAAACGAAAAAAACTTAAATGGTCATTGAGAAAAATTACCCGAAAAACTCCAAAACGAAAATAACTTAAATGGTCATTGAGAAAATTACCCGCTACATAGCACTCCATAAAGGACCTTGCCAGCAAAAGAGGATAGAATTTAACCAGATCATCAACTTTAAGACGTGGAAGAACTTCAATTTCATCACTCCAAGGCCATGTGTTGTCTTTTAGCAGTATTGAGCAGTAATACATAACTTGCTGATATGGCTGTTGGAACTTGAAATTCTGATATTGCTTTGTGACCAATTCCTATTAACAAAAGGAGATCAACAAGAAACAAGGAGTGGTGCTGATGCTCTTGATTAGAAAATAGAAAGAGATTTAAAAGGAAGAAATAAAGACAAATAGGGGTAGTAAATTCATGAGTAAAGATGGACCATGAACTATAGAAAATCTAAAAGGCTGGCCAACATCTAAACGGACAAACCAACATTGCAGGTAATGGTGACAGAAACTTCTCACATCCAGATGACCAAAAGTGAACTCAGGCAAACAGGACCACAAAAAAAGAAATGTGACCTGCATAATATCCTCTATTTGTTTCTTTTGAATTAACACTGGACGACAGAATCACAAGAAAAATGAATGAACAAAAGAAAGAAAATAATGGAACTACATAGAGAAATTTGTATGTTACTGTTTCAATCCCGATAAGAATGACCAACTTCACTTTTTCGGTTCATCCTGGAAAACTGAACTCTTCCCAAAAATAGCAATATTGCATCTTGCTATTAAAATAGATATATTTTACATTATTTCAAGCTTGAGGTGACATCTTTTTTACTAATTTCTCAACCTTTTTATGTTTATTCAAACTATTATTTTGAAAACTTGTCTAGCAAGTTCAATACAATAATTTATTCTCAAGTTAACAGGTCAAAAGTATATCATTATTTCTGGGACAGAGAGATCTTAAGAATCACAAGGAGAATACCATGGGTTGGCCATTCAAATATTTAACGAGACTCATGTTCTCGGGAAACTCATTTTAATTATGAAGCTGATTCCGCACCCAAGGTTGTGACCTAGTGGTCAATGAAGAGTCATTAGGAAGAAGCTGGTACAATGAAGACAAATGCAAATTGAAACTAAAGGTAGCTGGCAGACAAGTTGATGCACACAATAGTACCTAAAACCAGACTAGATAGATGCAAATAGACCAATAAATTTGACAACAAACTTGCTCTTTAAAATAAGTGAAATTGGGAACTTGAAATGGAGAACTTTGCTATTGATTGCATGAGGAAATGATTCACAGATTTTAGCCGTGAACTTCCTAAAAACTTTGTAGAGAAAATGGATCTCGGTATTTTCTTATAATTTTGCGCTTACAGTATCATAGTTCATCTCGCCAAGATTACAGCATAATAGGATCCCTTATTTTTAAGAACTGCCACAGAGTAAACTTTTTTAGCTCGACGAGTTATGCAGATAGAGTATGATGCGTTCTTGGAGAACCTAAAGAGTTGCGTTCTGCGAAAAATTGCTAATGCTCACCTTGATCACAGCGAATCTGTCTGGTTTCACTTCAAATTTTGCGATTTTTTCAACAACTGCTTCCAGTAAGACTCTCAACTTGTCATTATATCCAAACAATGTCAACTGCGGAAAAGAGAGGATAAGCAGGCGAATGAATGAAGGAAAAATAGATAGTCATATTCAGGTCTAACTTTAAGAATTATTAAAACACCGCAGCAAATGCAAGAAGCTCAACAGACATTGAAGTAGCAATATCAGTTCACTTCAAAAAGACAGGATGAAGCAGCTAGTTCACGTTTAAATGGCGTCAAAAGATTAAATATCTTTGGGCCAGCTAAAAGAAGCCTAAGATCATTAACATTAGGACACAGTATTCAGTACAGACAAGAACCTACAATCCTTCAATTTTGGATCTGAGATTACCTCCAATACCATATGACATATCAGCAACTTAATGCTAAAACCTCAGAGTAACAGTGGTTTAATGGATGTAGCAACCATTTCATTAACCAAGTATGGGTTTAATGGATATAGCGAGTGTTTCATTTGTCCATGGAAGAACTAAACTTGAAAAAATGAGAAGTTACACAACCACAAATAACTAACGCACTTCAAAAGTTCGTAAAGATAGAGACGGGAAGCAAGATGATCACCTGAAAACCATTGTTTGTTTTGCTTATATCATAATAAAGACCAGCAACTTGTGCATTATAAGCTGAAAGATGCAAAAGGAGAGATTTAAAGAAGTGTTATATCTTAGGGAGGGGGGAAAAAAAAAAGCAATCATTAACATTGCAAATAATATATTGACAATGTGAAGAAGTTAATGAATATATGAAAATGAAGAAGTTAAGTCCAGAGTAACAGTAGAACAGTTGCCCGGCAGTGCATAACTAATCAATATCTTGCAGACGTACCGTATTCATTCAAGTAATCCATCAACAGACGTGTAAAAATCTCAGTAAGAACCTTAGCTTCGGGAGAATGTCCACAGTATGGGCAACTAAAATCGATCATAACATAGGCTTTTGGAGATGAAAATGCTGTATCTGGCTTATACCATAACCTTGAATAAGGTGACTTCCTCAGCAGTATTGGAACTTTTGTCTGTTCGACAAGTTACGTATAAGAAAAGCCAAACATCAAAATTATACTCTATATGCGGTGCTTAATTGGGATAATAAAAAACGGGAAAAAAAGCTTTTGGCACCTATCAAAGGTGCCATTAGAATCTTATGGTTTTGCCATGCCATGACAATTCTATAGCTATAAGAAAATGCCATTAAGAGCAAAATGGAAGTTAAATATAAAGAGTTACCAAATATAGAAAGGTATCGTTCTTTTAGGAGAGACTCAAAAGGAAAGAGTTTCACATAAAATGGATCAGATGGAGTAATAAATAAGTTCTACATTAGCACCTTCTCGAAGACAGGCTTAAGTGATAAATCAGTTGGTATGAACACATTGGGAGCAGGGAGATGCAGCTCTTCACTGGGAGCGTGTTCCATCCAGTGCTGCAAAAGTAATTCTTACGTCAGCAAATGTTTAAAGGAAAATATTTTGGTCTCTGCAATTAGACTGTAACAATTGAAAACTTATTTAATGAGAGAGCGTTGCCATCAAACCTGGATAGTGGCACCACTAACTTTCTCCATAGAATATGCAGTTCCGTACCATGGCTCAGTCATGCTAGTATTACCTTCAAATTTTGTCGACTCCCAGAAGATTCTGTTCCGAACCAAATTCATTGAGGTGTTTAAATACCTTACATTTTCAGATTTCACAAAAAAAAGGGCAATAATTGGAAGTTGGAACATATATTATGTATAGAGTAGAGCTAACCTGACATTGTCTGGGTTGAGTTCATTCAAGAATGACTGAACAACGCTAGGATTAAACTTTGAAGGCAAAGAGGATGCCACCAACCAATCTTCCGGCGGATAGTGCTGAGAAGTAATGTCACAATTTATCAGATTGTTCAGGTATTAACTTTTTAATGTCAATATTCTACGAAAAGTTCCCAAGTCAAAACTGAAAAACTTAACAACCATTACCTACTGTTATTCAGGTATATATTTGTGCATATAAGTGACACGTGTATATAAAGATATAAAATTTATGTGCTATGTTCAAGACAGTTCCAATTCAGTCCCAACTCAAACTTATTGAACTTCCAATCTGAAAAAAAAGAAAAAACCTTAAACCACAATCCAAAGAGAAACTTGACAATCATTGTCGATCGTTACCGTATATTTGTGCACATAAATGAAACAGTATATGAAGATAGAACCTATATGATTCAATGATACTCGTAATGCAAAATGAAACTTATTGAACTTCCACGCATACAAAGACAAAATACCAACTACTCAATCTAGATAAATTCACCTTTTGTTGCTCATAAGTCCATGAAACACGAAAAGTAGATTGGAATTCATTGAAGTTCAAGTTGAAACAAAAGTAAAATCATCTCCTCACTAATAACTTTAGACATATTCACCCTCAATGGCCTCACATGTTCATATAAAGATAAAAAATTAGATACTTTTTTTTTTTTTTTAGGCAAAAGTCATAGATAGCCCCCTAAACTTTGCCACATTTTCCTCTGGGGTACCTAAATCGAGGGTTGTACCTATTGGGTACCTAAACCAGTCCGAATTTGTACCACATAAATACTTTTTGCTGATGTGGCAAAAAAAGTGAAATGCACTCTCTTTGAGAGCGTGAAGTACTCTTCAACAATTTTTTTTTTTTTTTGGTTGACAGCTTACTCTTTTAAAATATGACTTCAATTAAAAAAAAAACACTAAAAACTGGACAGCCCAGCCCGTCAGTCACCTCCCCTCACCCCTCTTCGTCTTCTCCATCACTGCTTCTCTTCTTCAATTTTTATTTTTTGTTTCTTTTGATTCTTTCTATAAAAATAATTTGTGAATTAGATGTTTCTTTTGATCACCATTTTCTTTATTTTTTCTAAATCTGAAAAGCACCATCACCATCACCATCTTGTTCTATGTTGCTCGGACTCTCCTAAAATGATGCCGCACCCGTGTCGGATCCTCACAAAATGCACTACTTTTGAAGGATCCGACACACACCCATCAATAATTTTGAAGAGTCCGAGCAACATAGATCTTGTTCACCGGAAAAAATGGAGACTCACCACTGTTATGCATCAAAATAGCACATCCAGGTTCAAGTTGATCTTTATCAACAAACGACAATATTCCAACATAATACTCAGGTCCCACAGAAGACGAAACAATAGCATGATTTTCATCAATAAGTTCTTCCAAATTCCCAACACTCATAGGAGATCCACGTAGATCATCAACTTTAGATCTATCTTCTTCAATTTTCTCTTCCTGTGGCTTTAACCTTTCTTGATTAGCAACAAATTCTTCTTCCATTAACAAGTAATCTTTAATTCTCTCAAGTTTAAGAAGCCTAAGCTTGCATTTTGTTAATGGCGTTACGGTTGGGAGCTGAGCCGCAGCTTCGGGACCTTTTTGTTTGCGTTGTTTACGACCGACACATGTAGGTGGAGCAGGTTGTTCGAATTTCTTCTCCTTTTTGTTGTCACCGTCGTTTTTCCGGTCACCGGGAAGTTGCCGGTTAAGACCACCGGGTGTTCCTTGACCCATGGAGATGAAAATGGTGTTGGGGAGGGGAGGGGGGGCGCGAAAGGTATGAAGCACGGGGTGTTGCGCGGCCGGGAGATTTAAAATAGGGGGGGGGGGGGGGGAGTGTATAATTTATTTTTAATTATTATGATGGACCCCGCCGCCACATGTCATGTTTTCATTTGACAAAGTTGTTACGTCATGGAGAGTGTAATACACTCTCCTAATTTTGCCGATTATTGGAAAAGTGTACCCAACGGGATCAAATTCGATCGGTTTAGGTACCCAATAGGTACAACCCTCGGTTTAGGTACCCCAGAGGAAAATGTGGCAAAGTTTAGGGGGCTATCTATGACTTTTGCCTTTTTTTTTTTTTTTGCAACGGTGGTGCTGGGGCCACCTTGCCGGCACCTCGACTAATTCCATGGGGTAATTGCTAGCTCACATCAGCACAGGTACCGGGTAACTTTGTCCACCAAGGCTTTGACAAATATGAAGACATCACCAAGTGTTTTTTTGCCTCCACTGGGATTGGAACCTGAGACCTCACTGTTCTCAACACACTTCATTGATAACTAGGCCACACTCTTCGGTGCATTTAGAACCACAATACTATTCAAGCTTGTACTCAAAGAGACCATACACGATATTTCTAGTAAACCGGTATCAATGCCAAATCTGCCTAATCACAGGGATGAGTTTCCACCTTGCTATGACCAAAACAAAAAAAATTGATTGGTAACAACTTGTCTAAGAAGACACTGCAAAAGTTTCTACTATGACCCATTTATTCATTGCTAGATTGGTGCATACAGATTATGAGCATCTCTTTGGACCCCAGATATGGAAGGCGGCTTCACAATTAAAGGAAACTTGGAAATAGCACCAGAATTTTGTGCTTAGCCGCACAAAATCAAATGAATATGGAAATGTCCAATGAGAACAAGCTAGTTGGATCAACTACGAACTGACAAACCTGTCTTTCGGAATGGAGACCCTCACTTGATCTCCTTATTCCCCGACAAAAGGTTATCCATTGTAAATATTGGGTACAAAAGGTTTGGCACACAGGTCAAGTTAACATATCCGATGGGGTCTGTGTTGCTCACCTCATGAGCTAACTTCTGGGGTTGAGTTAGTCCAAAGTCCATTCTTTATCATGGTATTAAAGTCAGGCTCATTCCAATTCTTGGTTTGTCTGATGTTGAGCCCCTACATTGTCCACGCTCCAGTTGGCAGACCTGGGCGTGCGGGAAGTGTTACGTTGTCCCACATTGATTGTGGAATGTGTAATTGGATTTTGGACTCCCCATATAGTCTTGAAAAATCCTCATCTAATAAGCTAGCCGGGGTTAGAGTTAGGCCCAAGGTTCATTTGTTACCAGTCTGCCTTCGGCTATAAAGCATTAATTACTCCAGGAAACCATCAAAAAGTAACTCTAACTGCCAATTGGATGTAAAATCTAATCCACAATAAATCAACCAATTCAAATATGGAAAAGCACATTAAAATATATGGGAATTTTCCCTGATCAAAAAATATATCGTATCAATCGAGTCATCTACTTCTGTAGATAAATTAATTCATATAAAAATAGGAACAGATGTTAGAAAATACCTGCATATTCATTGCAATATTAACCACGTAATCACTTGGTCGAATCTTGTCTTGATAATGGAAGCCAGTCTCACAAATAGCTGAAAGCTTAATAGACAAAATTTAACGCAAAATAAAAAAATTAGAATAAATTATAAAAGAAAAGAAGGAAGTAAGATCATTAAGAGCAAAAATGCCTAAGAGACAACAAGAAAAAAGATGTCCAGGTCAAAACCTGGTCATATTACGTGCCAAGATTAACAAAGGAAATATACAAAAGCAAGATTGAGAAGACATGATTGTGTTAGAGAGCTAAAATTCTAATATTTGTGTCAATCATTGGCATATTCAATGTATCGTGCTAAAATGGGTAAACAAACAAGGAGAACAAATCGACCCTAACCTTATTGATAACATGCAGTATAGTGCACATGCAATGTGACAGTATTCTTTTGTGGGACCAACCCACTATGACCTTTTAGAATCAGAAGCTCTTCCTTCTCTTCAGAAATCCAACTAAGAAAAATCTGGTTTTACTTCTACACTAGAACCGTGAAAATTTTAAGAACTTTGAATGAACTTAAAGATAGTAAGGATGAGATCCTACAGAGATGTGGTGGCATGGCCTACGCTCACATTAGATGGCAGGTACAAAGTCAAAAATATGAGCTGGGAGTTCATATTTTCTGTTTCTAGCAAAAAATAGAGAGGCATAGTGCTGTTTTAGGGACCTCCTGGCTGTGCGAGTTGACCAATCAGTCGAGCCACTAGAAATGGTGGCTACATGGGCAAAGAAGATATCAAAGGCTACAGCCAGTTGTAAAACATCTTTGCTTCAGAGATGCTAGGTTACTTTTTCGATTTCCATCCATGGCCAAAGTCAAAGAGTCCCAATCTTGTAGATTTCTCCTAAAGCTAAGATCCCAAAGTACTTCCCCTCATGCACCCTTTGAATTTGTTGGACTGTTAACTCAGTCTGGTTTGAAACTCTGAACACATTAGGAAATGATACACTGAAGGTACCGTCCCCACACCACTTACAACAACAACATACCCAATGTAGTCCCACGAGTGGGGTCTGGGGAGGGTAGGGTGTACGCAGACTTTACCCCTACCTTTGTGGGGTAGAGAGGCTGTTTCTGATAGACCCCGACTCGAAAGAAAAGAAAAAAGGATTCTTCTCCCATCCCCAACCCTAAAAGTAATGTGACCACCTAAGTCTTCCTTCATGATACTCCACATACTGCACCCAATGGGATTATGATAGATCCAGTCCTCCACACCCTATCATAGTACCATTCTCCTCTACTGCTATTCCCACCATAAGGCGTGTTCCTCCACTCCAAATCTCTATAATCATTTCCGTACACAACTTTAAGTATTCTTCTAATGATTTCATAACTAATAAACCGAAAAAGAATTTATTTATTTTTTGTCAAATTAAAGATTCTTATACACTAAATTTATGTAAGATTAAACTTATTCATCAAATCCTCCATTAGAATACACATCGTGCGATAGATGCAAATGACATATAATGCAAGTCATGAAAAATTAGTGGCATTAACCGGCATGCATGAGGATGCAACTGATCATACCTCTTCAAATATCCATTTGGAGGCACCAGCTTGTTGTAGGAGATGAATATATTTGAATAGCAGACCCATAATGTTTTCAAAATGATCTGGAAATAAACAATGGACATAAACATCAATATCCCACATAAAGTTCAGGAAAGTTCCCACCTTTAGCTTCATCCAGGAAGAACTACTGTTAGTGGAAGGGAAAATCGGGGCTTGGTAACATATTAACGTTTAACACAGAAAACAAGTACCTTGACCAGCATCAGTCAAATCAATATTCACTTCAAAGAAAGAGAACTCATCAGTCCAGTCTGATTCACCAGCAGATAAACTTGTAGCCCATCCTGTAACAACCAAATAAAAGTACCTTTCTGAATATTAAAATAATTTGAGAACAGCACTTCCAGGTACTTGAAGAACTATAATATCATTAACAAGGATAACATGTAATGAGCCCCAAAAAATGACTGAAGTCACAAAATAGTATGGCATTTTACCATCTTAACAAACACATTGATTTCATCCTTCAGGTATGTGTGAAACCGCATCTCATCATTCATAGATCAGATAAAAATGATTCCCGTTAACTATTTTACACGTTTCTCTCACAATTGTCCTAAATTAAATAGTTGGTTCTAGTAAGAAAATACGAGGGCCTTAACATTAACTTCAAGCATGTAGGTACACATATAGCAACTACTATGTCAGCAACTCAAGTATGAGGCAAGTTATAAGCGTATAAGTTGTCTTCATGTTTGCAAAGTGGCAGATGAACCTATATACTTATTATCATATTAGAAGTTACTAATGTAAGCATTTTTTTGGACAGAAGAGAGTACGCCTCAGATGTGCTTTTCCAGAGTATCCTAATATTTCGAACATGTTTTACGTCAAGAAAGGATGCGACAAGTTTATACAGATAATATTCCATATCTCTTTCCAGATTTCAAGAATGAGGAAGGATGAGTTGAAGCCAGGAAATGAATGAGGTATGGATAAGGCAGAGAAAGGGCATAAAAAAATTTAATCAAAACTCACCCAACTTTTTCAATACGTAAAACAGTGATCCTTCTCCTTCATGGCCAATCAAGTGTCCCAGGTACCTACAAGGACCTTCCTTGTAGTGGTGTATGCCTGGGGTTATAGGCCATATGATTTTCAACTTGTGACCTTGTTTTATTGGAACGGCTCGAACAAGAATCTGGGAAAAATACATAACCAATAGAAATATTAAATGGACAGTAAAATAATAAATTCAGTTTGATAAATCTGTCGAACAAGTGGACTATATGGAGAGAACAGAAGAGCGCATGAAGTAATTGAGAATCACTGAACAAGTAGAGGCGTCATGAACGGATCACTTGTCGAAATTCAAGAGCTAAACTGAAAGAAGTTTGTTCGAATACAGTTCATCACCAAAAGAAAAAAGAAAGGTGACACATATATGCTTTATTACTTGATACCTGGAGATGTTCCGCGGTGCAAGGCTGACCAGTAAAACGAATTTGATTACGATCTATGTTTGGGATGTCCTGGAATTTACTCCGCACTAACTGCTCGGCTTTATCAAGACTATCTGAATTATAATTATAGAGGCAGCTGTTTGTTAATTTGGGCTACCAGCAATATATTTTGTAATTATCCATACCTTCTCTTTTATAATGGTTCAAAAAGATTATCCATACCTTTTGAATACACGACCAAGTGCATGAGATTGGCTGAATAGTTTTCTGAATAAAATTTGAGAAGCTCCAGTCTTGTATCTATGCCTCTTTCTTTTGGCTTCACCTCTAATGTATCCCAGCTGCCTACGCACATGATGAGAGGTGTGATCATTTCTTTTTCTTGGGATAAGTAAAACTATAATACGGTCATTTTTCGATGTCAGCAAGTAATAACGTTGCAGTACAGATATAACAAACAAAAAAGTAAAAAAATCTTTTGTTCTTTCCTCCATCTTAGAGAAAATAACTGCAGGGTTTATTTCATGAAGGAGATACTTCTGACGGGATTTTGTTCACTGTATAGTAAACTAGTCATATTTCTACATGTACCATAGTAGACAATCAAAAAGCAGACATAGAACAATTAAAACCCTGATATAATAATACAAAACACATGACAAGGTCAAAGCCATAATAGAATCCAAGGATATGCATCATTGAAATCTGTGCAAACCTGTGCTGAACTTATGGTATGGATGATTTTTCACACTTAGATGTTTTTGAAGCTGCACAGAATAGCATTTGGAAGTTAAAACCTCTTCACCAAAGACAACATTTGCAAAAGAAATAATCCAGACAACCTTGACATCATGAGACTTTTGATCTTATTTTTGATAATTTTATTGTATAGCAGCAGTAAGATAGTGCTTACAAAATTACAATATAACTAGACTGACTCCTATTACAACTGCAGGGAGTCAATCATATCCAAAATGTCATATACATGTCAATAGGATTTAGCCTACACCAAAAACAGTGTTATTAAAAGCGAAAAGCGCAAAAAAGCTCTAAGGTCAGCTGGGGCTTTAAGCGCAAAGCGCAAGTAAAGTGTGGGCTTTAATGAAAAAGGCGCAATGGTGAAAAAAATACAAATATATATATATGTTGAGTCCAAGACTAATAATAATAAGCATGAACAACAAATATATGGACAAAGAAACTGTAAAAACATTACGATAAAGTGAAATATCAATTATCTAGTGTCACCTCTTCAAGAGAGGCTAATTGTCAAGGAAAAGTATGTCTTAGAGCCTTGTTGATGACACTGAAGCGCAAATAAAGCGAGGCGATGTTTGAGCCTCGCTTCAGGGAACACTGACCAAAAATAGAGATTTTGAAGATATCTGTACTTAACAGGGGTTATATGATCCTCTACTCCATCAAAACACCTAGAATCCTATTAATCCATATTAGTCCATACTGAAAAAAGAAAAAAGAAAAAAAAAAGGTCCATAATGCAAAGCGGGACTGTTCTCTAGACAAATCTCGTCTTCTTTATCCTTTTAGCTCTGCCAGCTGCATATTGCTTCTTTTATGCTCCCCGGAACAGTCCATCGTAAACCAAACAAGTTCATAAACATAATCTAACACTTCCAAGTCAGGTAACAATATAGAAAAAGGTGGTTCACTGATTCTGCTGAAGATCTACAGAAATAACACCTGTTACATACCGTACTCTCTTCTCTGTAAATTATCTTGAGCTGGCCATGCATTTGTAATGCTGTCCACCCAAAACCATAGCGGTTTGGAGGGGCTTCTGTTCTCCATATTACTCCTTCTGTTTAAGTTTGTTTGTCTTAATTTCCTTTTAGTCTGTTTCAAAAAAGAATGTCACTTTTCTAATCTGGCAACTCTTTAATTTCAAAATCCCACATGGCACAAGATTAAAGTGCATCTTGGTACATTATACATATCTTTAGTATAAGACCACAAGATTCAAAAGTCTTCTTTACTTTCTTAAACTCTGTGCCCAGTCAAACTAAGACACATAAAAAGAAACATAGGGATTATTTTCCAAGAGCACAGTGGTTCATCAAAGAGTTTTAAGCTTCCAACAAATAACAAGATTTAACAGAGAATCGTCCATCTGCCTTGGATGTCCAACGCAAAGAATTTGACATGTTATCCTGTAACATTACTGTTTGCAACTTGTCAAATAACAGAATAACTTATCTATTTTCCAATCGAAAAATTTCCTTCTGAATTGCATATTCCACCCACCCTCGCATTTTTTTTTGCACATTGTTGAATAAATCAGGGTAAATCTCCTTCAATGCATAGTTTTCCAGCCATTTGGAGGGTAAACACGCTCCCTACCAAATGCAACTCAGTCCCAGGGCTCGGACGCGGGACCTCTGGTTAAGGATGAAGGACTACTTACCACTACACCACATACAATAAAACAAAAAACTAAGGGAAAAAAACTCTTCCCAGAACCACTATCCCTCTTGAATCACTTTCTTTTTCCTTTTATTTAGTCAGCAAATGGGATGGGGTTCTCCAACAACAAAAGGAGATAAAAGTCAAATACCTGGTTCATTCTCCAAGGATCGGAGAGTAGATTCTTCTGGTGTTCTGCATGGGGTAAAAGAGATATAAGACAATGCAATTACTAAGAACATCTAGCAAATCAAATAAAAACACAGCGGTACTAACCAGAATCAACAGCTTTAATTTCTCGAGTGGTAGCATCCGCTGACATCAATGGTTTGATAAAGAACTGGGCAAATCTGGAAAAGTAAACCGAAAAAACCAGCCGTGGAATTTAGAAAATATTAAACATGATACTTAGACACAGAAATTAAATAATTTACCTGTCCAATGCTTCTTCGAAACCGTCAGCATTTACTTCAAAATGGTAGTTCGTATCCTCAGAAGATGTAAAAGCATTTGTACTACCTCCATTCTAATCAAGAGACAAAAAAGGTACTTGTAAAATACGACTATTTTGTTGAATAAATAGGAAAATCAGGAATCTACAAAAGCAATAAGAAACTTATAGAAACAATGAATTAAAGCGTTGTTACCTCCGTGATGTACTTTGAATAACTATCCTCTACAGGATACTTCTCACTTGCATAAAACAACATATGCTCTGGCATATAACAGAAAAAAGACCAAATGGAAAAGTAGAAAAGACATGTTAGACAACAAAATATGCTAGGAAAGCAACAGAAACCGCTAACGAGAGACTTAGCGGTAAGAGTTGCACGCTAGCGCACCCTTCCCAGTTTCTAAAGCCAATAGAAAAAGGTTTTAGAGCTTGCTAGTTCTCTACTAAATATCTATAAATATTTGACCGTGAACCCAGTTATTATTGTAATATTAACTTGAGTTCACTGTAGGAACCCATAAACTTCAAACCTTGGATCCACCCCCGCTTATAACACATGGCTAATCCACCGACAACCATCCGTATTTTGCAATAGCACTTTCTAATACTATTTCATTGCATCTCAACTATTTTTCATTGGGAACATAATCTTCTACAACCTAAATTTAGCATTTCTATAATTCCCAAACCTTTTTTTGAACAAAATACATACTTTTTTTTTATAACATGGGAACCCGCAGCCGCTGCCCATCGGGTGCACACAGGGTAAACCCAACTCCTGTGTAATAGCTCGCAAACCAAGAAAATACATACTCTAGTAATATTGAACCATGAAACTGACACAAAAATAGAAATTGATATTCAAGCTCTGATTTTTATACTCAGCCAAGTCAAACAATATTGTTGTTAGCATAACAGTCTCGAATAAAATTCAAATCAAATCACAGTAAAACAACTCTTTTAACTGAAAATTAAGGCTAAAAGAGTGAACCTTTTTGCAACGAAATAAAAAAATAAAGAGAGAGTAATAATCATACCAAGAAAATGGGCAAGGCCTTCAAGTCCATCAGGATCACTAAAAGCACCAACACACACATTCATTGAAGCTGCACACTGATTCAAATACACCCAAAACAAATAATAAATGATGAATTAATTCACTTTTAGTGAAACCAAATACTAATTCAAGGTAAAACCATATAAGAACAAATCAAAAAACACAGAAATACACAAAATAAATAAATAAAAGCAACAAACATTATCGGTTTCTTAAAATACCCAAAACAAAAAGAGATAGAATTGATTCATTTTCAATGAAACCAAATAATTTAAAGTACACCATTTACAAAGAATTCAAGTAACATAGAAAAATACAACATAGTAAATGAATCAAAGTTACAAACTTTATCAGTTTCTTCAAAAATACCCAAAAAAAGGTGAGATTAATTCATTTTTATACAACATAAAATAATCAAAGTTACAAACTTTATCAGTTTCTTCAAATGCCCAAAACAAAAAACATTGAAACTGATTCATTTTTAATGAAATTTAAAGTAAACCCATATACAATAAATTCAAGTAACATAGAAAGATACAAAAATAACTAAATAAATAAAAGTTACAAACTTTATCAGTTTCTAGGTAAGGATTTCAAGATTCATTTTTAATGAAAACAAATACTAATTAAACTAACCCCACATAAAAATAATTCAAAAAAAAATATAGAAAAACACAACATAAATGAATAAAAAGTTACAAACTTTATCAGTTTCTTCAAATACCCAAAACAAGAAAAACACAAATAAATAAAATCAAACTAACCCCATATAAATAAAATAAAAGAAAAAACATAGAAAAACACAAAATAAATTAATAAAAAGTTACAAACTTTATCAATTTCTGGGTAAGGATTTCAAGATTCATTTTTAATGAAAACAAATACTAATTTAAACTAACCCCACATAATAATAATTCAATAAACATAGTAAAATACAAACTACATGAATAAAAAGATACAAACTTTATCAGTTTCTGGGTAAGGATTTCAAGATTCATTTTTAATGAAAACAAATACTGATTTAAACTAACCCCAAATAAAAAAAAAAAATCCAATAAACATAGGAAAATACTACATAAATGAAATAAAAATTTACAAACTTTATCAGTTTCTGGATAAAGATTTCAAGATTCATTTTTAATGAAACAAATACTAATTTAAACTAACCCCACATAATAATAATTCAATAAAACTTAGGAAAATACTACATAAATGAATAAAAATTTACAAACTTTATCAGTTTCTGGGTAAGGATTTCAAGATTCATTTTTAATGAAAACAAATACTAATTTAAACTAACCCCACATAAAAAAAATCCAATAAACATAGGAAAATAATACATAAATGAAATAAAAACTTACAAACTTTATCAGTTTCTGGATAAAGATTTCAAGATTCATTTTTAATGAAAACAAATACTAATTTAAACTAACCCCACATAATAATAATAATTCAATAAACACAGAAAAACACAAAATAAATGAATAAAAAGTTACAAACTTTATCAGTTTCTGGGTAAGGATTTCAAGATTCATTTTTAATGAAAACAAATACTAATTTAAACTAACCCCACATAAAAAAAAATCCAATAAACATAGTAAAATACAAAATTAAATGAAATAAAGTTACAAACTTTATCAGTTTCAGGGTCACTGATGAGAAGAATTTCAAGATTGTTTTGAAGAACAATTCTTCTATAATCCCTTTTGTCAATTCTAGGCTTCAATATCTCTACTCCCATATTTTCTTCATTTTTACCAACTGCCATTTTTCTGATTTGCTGAAAGAAAGAGATTTAATTCTTTCTCAAGGACTCTGATGACTGAACTTATATGGAGTTCTTTTTTTGCTTAAATATATAGAGTCTACTTTTTCTTTTTCTTTTTCTTTATCTTTTTCTTTTTCTTTTTTGTTGCTTAAATATATAGAGTCTTCTTTTTTTTTGCTTAAATATATAGAGTCTTCTTTTCTTTTTCTTTTTTTTTTTTTGTTTAAATATATAGAGTCTTCTTTTTTTTGCTTAAATATATAGAGTCTTATTTTTTTTTCTTTTTTTTTTTGCTTAAATATACAGAGTCTTCTTTTTTTTTTCTTTTTTTTTGCTTAAATATATAGAGTCTTCTTTTTTTTGCTTAAATATATAGTCTTTTTTTTTTTTTGCTTAAATATATAAAGTCTTCTTTTTTTTTCTTTTTTTTTTTTGCTTAAATATATAGAGTCTTCTTTTTTTTTTCTTTTTTCTTTTTTGCTTAAATATACAGAGTCTTCTTTTTTTTTCTTTTTTTTTTTTTGCTTAAATATATATAGTCTTCTTTTTTTTTGCTTGCTTTAATATACAGGGTTTTCTTTTTTTTGTTTGCTTAAATATATAGTCTTTTTTTGTTTTTGCTTAAATATATAGAGTCTTCTTTTTTCTTTTTCTTTTTCTTTTTTGCTTAAATATATAGAGTCTTTTTTTTTTTTGTTTAAATATATAGGGTCTTCTTTTTTTTTTGCTTAAATCTATTGTCTTTTTTTTTTTTTTTTTTTTTTTTTGCTTAAATATATAGTCTCTTTTTTTTTTTATTGCTTAGATATATAGAGTCTTCTTTTTTTTGCTTACATATATAGACTCTCTTTGTTTTTTTGCTTAAATATATAGAGTCTTCTTTTTTTTGCTTAAATATACAGAGTCTTCTTTTTTTTTTCTTTTCTTTTTGCTTAAATATATAGGGTCTTCTTTTTTTTGTTTGCTTTAATATACAGGGTCTTCTTTTTTTTGTTTGCTTAAATATATAGTCTTTTTTTGTTTTTGCTTAAATATATAGAGTCTTCTTTTTTTTTTTTTTCTTTTTTGCTTAAATAGATAGAGTCTTTTTTTAAAAAAAAAATATATAGGGTCTTCTTTTTTTTTGTTTGCTTAAATCTATTGCCTTTTTTTTTTTTTGCTTAAATATATAGTCTCTTTTTTTTTTATTGCTTAGATATATAGAGTTTTCTTTTTTTTGCTTACATATATAGACTCTCTTTGTTTTTTTGCTTAAATATATAGAGTCTTTTTTTTTTTTTTGCTTAAGTAGGCGTTTGGCCATGAAAATCAAATATTTTTCACTTTATTTGGAATTTTCAAGTTGGAGTTGTGTTCGGTTTTAGTTTTTGCAAATTCTATTTGGTTGTTTGAATTTACTGAAAGTGAAACATGATTTTAGGTGTTTTTCAAATTTCAAAAACAACTTTAAGTTGTATTTAAAATTTTCATAGCCAAATGCTGATTTTCGAATAAAGTGAAAAAAGTTTTCGGGAAAAAGTGAAAAATTCTCATGGCCAAATGGGTCCTAAATTTATATAAAGTCTTTTTTTTTTTTGGCTTAAATATATCGAGTCTCTTTTTTTTTGCTTAAATATATAGAGTTTTTTTTTTTTTGCTTAAATATATGGAGTCTTTTTTTCTGTTTAAATATATAGAGTCTTTGTTTGTTTTGCTTGAATATATAGAGTCTTTTTCTGTTTTTTTTTCTTGCTTAAATATATAGTCTTTTTTTTTTTTTTTGCTTAAATATATAGAGTTTTTTTTCTTTTTCTTAAAGATATAGAGTCTATAGGAAGGAGGACGGAAAATGCAGCCTTGAATCTGGGAGGCTACTACTCCTAGTTGTACCTTTGTGTTATATCATAGTACCTCTTTTGGGTTTGCCTTTGGCTTAATTTTCTTGTGGTTTGAAAGTCAACATCAAAAGTCAACAATGTTTTATAATATTTGATTTGATTTGATTTTCCACATAAAACATAGCAATGCTCATTATAATACTTGGTTCTAATTTATTGTTTCACATGAGGCATCGGAAGTTATGTGTTATTTACGTGCAATAGAATGTGGAATAATAATGCGAGGAACAATAATATAGGATTTAGAATAATACTCTGTTAGTCCTAATTTATGTAGCACCATATAATCGGACATGAAGTTTAAGAAAGAAATTAATACTATTAAAAATTGGTCTAAAACAAGATTCGAATTTTTGTGTAGAATCGTTACTCATCTCATTAAGAGTAAAAAGAGAATTTTAAAATTTAATTGTTTCCAAATACAAAAAGTGACATTCTTTTTCGGAATGATTAAAAAAGAAAGTGTGTTACATACACATCTATGTATATAAAATAGAGAGAGAGAGAGAGAGAGAGAGAGAGAGGTTAAGCCAAGTGGCAAGCTAATAATAAGTCACTTGGCAAATTTAAGACAAAATTAATGAGAATTAGGACAAAGTTAATAAGAATTGTAATACAAGTTTTGAATTGATAATTGAAATATAAAGATTTGAATCTAAAGCTAAATATTTAAAAACATATATTATCAATATTTATATTTATCTATTTTTTTAATTTGAACTGAAATATCTTTTTTTAAAGATAAAGTTTTTGAATTGAAAGATAATGTTTTCAAACTTAGATTAATATATATATATATATATATATATATATATATATATATATATATATATATATATATATATATATATATATACTAGAATCAATTGTAAACTATGCTAATCACGTAAAAATCTCAATGTAGCTAGCTAGTGTACATACGTTTAGTAGAAGGAAAACTTGGAAAGTCTTTGGACTGATTAGAGGAATAACTTTGCCACCACATTTACGGCTGCAGGACTTGGTGTATTTTTCTTCTCAAATTTTGTCAAGTCTTTGGGGCTAAGAAAAGTCAAGCTTCCACTTCTTTCATGTTGAAAAAATATGCTAATCACGTAAAAATTCTTAATGTAGCTAGCTAGTGTACATGCGTTTAGTAGAAGCAAAACTTGGAAAGTGTTTGGACTGATTAGAGGAATAACTTTGCCACCACATTTAAGGTTGCAGGACTTAGTGTATTTTTGGTCTTCTCAATTTTTGTCAAGTCTTTGAGACTAAGAAAAGTCAAGGTTCCACTTCTTTCATGTTAAGAAAATTCTTAGAAACTCTTCTAAGAATTATTGTCTGGATATCACATTTGCTTTTGTGATTTTATCTTGAGTCTGTGTAGTCACATTCTAATTGTACATTTCAAAGACGAACCCTACGCACAATTTCAGAGTTTTTCATATAGTTCAATTTACTTTATATAATTCTAATAAATCAAGCTTTATGAAAACAATAGGCAACAAATGTCACTTCAGTGCTTGCAATTAAACTATTGGGAACAATCTTTTACGCAAGAAAAGCTATCAGGAATAATCTAATGCTTATCTATACTATATTAAAAGCACGAAGGGTCTTAGAATGTTGATTGAACTTTTTGCCCTTCATTAAAAGACTCCACAATAGACAAAATAGTCATTTACTATTTTGCTCAAATTAATTATTTAATAGTTATTCAATTATTTTCCTAACATTCAAAATTTTAAAATCAACTAAATTTTTTACTATTATTTTTTTTCCTTATTTGAATCATGTAAAAACTCCTAATATTAAGGAACTTAAAGTTGAGTAAGATTATAAAACTTTGCCAATTAATTAAATATTCCTCTTCATTAGGGTCTGTGAAAGAATCCTTATTCCGTTCAAGTTAGAGACTTGAACAACGTGTTCCATCCTTATTATACTCAACAATGGAACAAATTAGAATCCTATTTGAAGATGGAGCCTTATATCTATAAAGTATTCCGTAATTCCATTTTTCACCATCAATTTGTTTGAGTATTTTGCAAAAGGTATAATTCTACCTTTCATGTATATTCATTGATTTCATTATTTGAATTATTTTTTATGTATAGGTGCTCAGAATCTGAAGTTGTTTGTGCATAAGTCATAAATGGTTTATTATTATTTTTTAGTGTACTTTTATGTGAATTAATGTCCAACAACAACTTTTAACTTTTGGTTTCAGAACCCAGTAACTCTCAATTTTTCGTCTATGCTCTATTTGCTTTTGATGGTAATCTAACAAATTTGGTATGACATTATGAATTATTCAAAGTTCTGAGAACGTTTGCTTATGATGTAATTTCTCATTTATAATGATGTACATATGGGCCCAACATACTTCGTTGTAGGAAGCTACTTATACATTGATAACGTCCAAATACACTCCTCAAAGAGAAAGTGTACACGGTCGTATGCAATATATTTACCCAACTATGAGTCGGGGTCGAATCCCACAGGGAACAATATGCTAGGCGATTAAGAAAAGTATGAAATTTTCACCAACTAAGCTAAAGCCAAACGATAGAAAATATTTTGGGTTTTTGAGAGAATTATAACTAATGCGGAAATGTAAACTAACCTAGAAAGCGAGTAAAATGATCAATGGCCACAAGCATGGATAATAGGAGATTACACTCAAGTAACGATCCAATATATTTTATGATATTACAACTAAGAGCGGGTTTGTGTTGATAGATAATGATATCTAAAATCTCATTGAAAGTCTTCCAACCAAATCAATGAATTTCACTCTAAGCTTTTCCAAGCCTTAGAGTGTGATATTAGGCACAACCAATTTAACCTCAAGTAACTATCCTCTTCCGAGCTCAAGTTATTAGATGAGTTTAATGACCCAAATTCTTGTTAATTAATCTTTCCCAACCTAGATTTCCTCTTCCGAGCTCAATCTAAGTAAATGGGTGAGTCCTAGGGTTAGCTAATCCCTTTGGAAACATTCAAGAACGAGATTAATTAAATCAACAAAGACCCACTTCAATAGCAATAAGAATCATTCAATACATAAGCACAACAAGAGTTTCAAACCAAACTTTAATCAAGAATACTTTCATAAACGAGATTCAAGTTATGGAATAGAAAGCTACACACTTAGATATACAATACAAAGCAAGGAATTGAAGAAATGAATTAAAGGTTTAAGAAATACTCAACCAAATCTTCAAATCTTCAACCCCAAAGTGTGGTGTAAAAACTAGTCTCCAAACTTGATGAAAAACTGCCAAAGATATCTATTACAAACCCTAAAAGAGTATTTATATCATTCCAAAAAACGGGAACAAAATCTGGACCAAAATACCCTCTTGCACAACATGCTTACCACATGCTATTCGCATGTTCAACATGCTAATCGCATGTGGTGCCAAAACCGTAGCATGTGGTGACATTTTCTCTGTCACCACATGCTGCACCACATGCTGCTCGCATGTGCAACATGCTGCGCCATATGCTACACTCTGCGAGTAGCATATGGTGCCATTTTCACTGACAGCAGATGCTGCAGCAGATGCTGCTAGCATGTTCAACATGCTGCACCACATGCTATTAGCATGGTGCCGTAAACGTTGATTTGTTCTATTTTTGCTCTAGTTTGGTCCGTTTTGATCCGTTTTGCTCCGTTATGCTCTCCGGCATCTTTTCCTACAAAACAACATAAAAACACAAAAAGTAACAACAAAAGTGCTTAAGGAGTCACAAAAGCTTAAGGAATTAGCGTCGAATATCGCGTAATTTCACGACTCATCAACACCCCCAACTTAAAGTCTTTGCTTGTCCTCAAGCAAACTAAAACAAAAATCTCAATGAGGATCCATTTTAAGCACAAAAACATGACTTTGGTTGGTACCAATAATTAGGCTACAAGCATGTGAAGCTTCAACGAAATAACTCCCTCGTTTCAAAATACAATTTCAAGAATGCATTAGAGATTTAAAACAATCAAGCAACAACACTCAAGCCTCAATAAGTGACTCAAAACTACTAGCTTACTAGATATGCTCAGTTGACTCAACTTTGAATTTTTCAACATCACCAATCTATCGTAATCCATATGCCCTCACAAGAAAGAAAGTCCCCAAATCACTATATTCACAACAACAACACAAGGGACAAATACACAAAGTCACTCACACTCATCAAAGAAATTCTAGTGCTAACAAATATCACACCATAAGCTTGCCCTTATTTTCAATCATCACTAACTCAAGATCATTCAGTTGGAGATCACATCGGGACTTTTTAAGCTCATAATGTAGGCTTAGGGAAGGGTAGGATAAGTATTTGGGATACAAGTGACTACGCCCTCCTTGAACACTACACATACTTTTTGTCCACTTTCCTCTTCATTTCAAAACATCACTCCTTCCTTTGCATACTAGTTTCCCCAATTATTCCAACTTTTTTTTTTTTTTTTTCAAAGATACATTTTTTTTTTTTCACAAAAAGTTTGCAACCTTTTTGTATTTTTCAAATTTTCTTCCTTTCTTTTGACTTTTCCACAACACCAACCTTCACCATTCTCAAGCAACACTAACACCCCCAACTTAGGTTTTTGGCCTCAAATTTACAATTTCATGTTCAAGGAGGGAAAGGTTCAAAAGAGAGACTTTTCATCAAAAAGGGTAAAGGCTTGTAATGTGGCAATCAAAGAAAAGGTTATAAGCTCAAATGGGGTTACTAGTGATATTATTTATGCAATGGTAGGCTAGAAAGGCTAAAGAGGCTTTTTCAAAAATCACAAAGATAGCCCAAGGTCATCTCTCCAACCAATATGATCAAAATTAACATTGAAAGACTAACCGGGCAAGTTCTAGATGATAAAAGTAAACACAAGATTTATTTAACAAACACTCACACACATGGCATATGAACTAGTCAAGATGGATCAATTTCACTTCCCAAGCAAGAACAACTAGTGCAATATCTCATAATCCAAAGTCAACACAACTAGTAGGTAAAGAGTCACCAAATGAGCCAAAAAGTTGTCACAAAGATCATTCTTTCCTATGCACCTTGCTTTTTAACTTCCACAAAATAATTTGGAGGGGTATTCACATTTCAATTTCACATGCAAGAGACTAACTCTATTAGTACCAAACAAGCCAAGCGTTTTCACATTTTTCCTCAAGGAGAACCTACACCTAAACTTACAAGACTAATATAAGAAGCTAAGAAAGAAAATAAAATAATAAGAGTGACTAATCCACAACATGTCAAAAGAACAAAATTTTCAGAAATTTGAGCTAGTTTTAAAATATAATGTGTTGCCGCATGCCACCCTAACTATAAACATTACAGTGTTCTCGCTGCACATAATCAAAACAAAACATAAAAAAAAAAAAAAATTTTTTTTTTTTTTTTTTTTTTTTTTTTTTTTTTGCCATGTCACCACCTGCGACCCAACCTGCGAATCGCAGGCACGACCTGCGAGTCGCAGGTGGTGTCACCCGAAATTTTTTTTTTTTTTTTTTTTTTTTTTTTTTTTTTTTTTACTGTCACCATATGCGACGCGACATGCGATTCGCATGTATGACATGCGAATCGCATGTTATGACACCAGAAAAAAAAAATATTTCGCAGCTTTTACTGGTTTTGGGGGCTGTCCGGGTATCCGATATGCTCAAAATAACTCCAAAAATTCTGAAACTTTGCAGATTAGTCAAAAACCATAAATTAAACTATTCTAAGAAATAAAATTTCAAAAACGATTTAAAAATTTTAAAACGATGGGTTGCCTCCCACCAAGCGCTTAAGTTAACGTCGCGGCACGACGGTTACCTTTACCACTTTTCCTTCCATTTGGAAGATATGAATTTGCGCCCCAACTTTGAATCAAGATTATGATGACGCTCATGGGGCGGTGGTAGAAAAACAAGAAGGCCAACTCTCGGGTGTCGCATTTTGCACTTCTTGGCCCTTAAGTGAGGCATGCCATTTTGTCTTCTTGGCATAGCAAACTTCAAAATGAAAACGCTTTGATCTTCATCTCCAAAATTCTCCATAGGCTCGGTTAGTTCAACTTCCATTTCACTAACCAAGCATAATGTTGAAAAATGGTTGGAATGAGGTCCAACGCGCTCAAATTCCAAATTTGCATGAATTTTGACATCCTCACCCAAAAATGAACTAGAGTCTTCAAAAACCATTTCATGAACTTTCTTATGCAACTCTAGTATCATTTCTTCAACCTTGGCATCATTCACTATTTTTGGGTTGGTAGGTTGGCAATTCGCCATTAGCTCATCAAAATCAATCTTGACCTCTTCTTCATTGGAAACCAACTCAAAACTACAATCCATGACCCTTTGATATTGAGCATTACATGCCTCAATCTTTGCATTCAATTCAGCCTCCAATTTTTGGATAGTAATTTCAAGTAGCTCCACTTCTTGACTTTGCTCAACATGTATTTTCAGAAATTCTTCCATCATCCATGAAATGCCTTCACGGTGATTTCCATAGGCTTCAAGTTGTTGAGCTTGATTCATTAGCCAATCTTGGCTCAAAATTTCCATTTTGTCAAGATTTTCTTCATTGTGAGAGTTGTCCAACTCTTGTAAAAATCCATCCATGGTGAGATATACCTTTTGGATAGTTTCATCATCTCCATGTTGAACCTCTTCCCACAATTTGGTCAAGACTTGCCCATATTGTTCATTCCTCCCCATTATGCTTTTCAAAATTTCCTCAACTTCTTCTTTTTGAGAATTAGAGATTTCTTCTTCAATATTATGCTCTCCTTCTTCAAGTTGAACCATTTCTTCAATTTCACAACTTTCGTCGTGGTCACAAGAATTTTCGAGTTCATCTTGTAAACTTGAAATCTCTTCTTCAACCATTTCATTTTGAGGAGTCGACACTTCCATGACAATTGAGGAATTGGCATCCTCAAATGGATCATTCGTTCTTTTCATAGCATCTCCATTTTCTAAAATGGATTGTTGGAGGAGCTTTCGCTCTTTCTCCATTTTAGCTTCTCGATCTAAGTATGTTTGGAGCATTGCCATGATGCCTTCATATCCGGCACTTTGTCCTTCATTTGTCATGTCGTTGTCCCTGTCAAACTCAAAAGCACAACTCGCATTTTCGTTAGAACAACTTGGGGGAGGGGAAGCAAAATAATTGGGACAATCACCCCAATGTCCACCTTGACCACCACATATATTACAAATACTCTCATCATAGGATTGAGATGGTGCACATATCTCTCTCCCGGGAGCATATTCACAATCTTGCCAAAAATGGGGTCCTTCACAATATGGACATGGGTCATCAAAATATGGATTGCAACCATCAAACCCATTTTCATTCCAAGATGCCATGTTTTTTTTTTTTTTTTAAATACAATAAAGCAATGAAAGTTTGAACCAAAGCAAGTTAGCTTAAATCCCAAACTAACCCAAATACGCCTAATTGTTCCCCGGCAACGGCGCCATTTTTGATAACGTCCAAATACACTCCTCAAAGAGAAAGTGTACACGGTCGTATGCAATATATTTACCCAACTATGAGTCGGGTCGAATCCCACAGGAACAATATGCTAGGCGATTAAGAAAAGTATGAAATTTTCACCAACTAAGCTAAAGCCAAACGATAGAAAATATTTTGGGTTTTTGAGAGAATTATAACTAATGCGGAAATGTAAACTAACCTAGAAAGCGAGTAAAATGATCAATGGCCACAAGCATGGATAATAGGAGATTACACTCAAGTAACGATCCAATATATTTTATGATATTACAACTAAGAGCGGGTTTGTGTTGATAGATAATGATATCTAAAATCTCATTGAAAGTCTTCCAACCAAATCAATGAATTTCACTCTAAGCTTTTCCAAGCCTTAGAGTGTGATATTAGGCACAACCAATTTAACCTCAAGTAACTATCCTCTTCCGAGCTCAAGTTATTAGATGAGTTTAATGACCCAAATTCTTGTTAATTAATCTTTCCCAACCTAGATTTCCTCTTCCGAGCTCAATCTAAGTAAATGGGTGAGTCCTAGGGTTAGCTAATCCCTTTGGAAACATTCAAGAACGAGATTAATTAAATCAACAAAGACCCACTTCAATAGCAATAAGAATCATTCAATACATAAGCACAACAAGAGTTTCAAACCAAACTTTAATCAAGAATACTTTCATAAACGAGATTCAAGTTATGGAATAGAAAGCTACACACTTAGATATACAATACAAAGCAAGGAATTGAAGAAATGAATTAAAGGTTTAAGAAATACTCAACCAAATCTTCAAATCTTCAACCCCAAAGTGTGGTGTAAAAACTAGTCTCCAAACTTGATGAAAAACTGCCAAAGATATCTATTACAAACCCTAAAAGAGTATTTATATCATTCCAAAAAACGGGAACAAAATCTGGACCAAAATACCCTCTTGCACAACATGCTGCACCACATGCTATTCGCATGTTCAACATGCTAATCGCATGTGGTGCCAAAACCGTAGCATGTGGTGACATTTTCTCTGTCACCACATGCTGCTCGCATGTGCAACATGCTGCGCCATATGCTACACTCGCGAGTAGCATATGGTGCCATTTTCAACGACGACAAGCAGATGTCTTGCACATGTTTGCTAGCATGTTCAACATGCTTTACACCACATGCTATTAGCATGTGGTGCCGTAAACGTTGATTTGTTCTATTTTTGCTCTAGTTTGGTCCGTTTTGATCCGTTTTGCTCCGTTATGCTCTCCGGGCATCTTTTCCTACAAAACAACATAAAAACACAAAAAGTAACAACAAAAGTGCTTAAGGAGTCACAAAAGCTTAAGGAATTAGCGTCGAATATCGCGTAATTTCACGACTCATCATACATTAACAATCCAAACTTTTAACACAAAAATTAAATATCAAAAACGAAAATGCTAGAAGAGTAAAAATAATAGTAAAATCAAAGCAATTATACCTTGAGGCTTCAACCCATGTATTAATTGACTCAAACCTTCCAACACCTCATTGTTAAATATACACCACAATCACATGAAAACTAAGCAGTTGAAAAAAGAAGAAAACACTCAATGATTCATCCATGCTTGGCATCAAAGAGTTTGCCTTAATTTTTGAAAAAAATTCGTGTATGTAATGCTTAATGTAATTGTGTATTCAGATAAACTGTTCAATAGAAAATACACGCTGTAATCACAATTCAATGCAAAAACTCACAACTCCACCCTGGTAAGAAAATTTAAAAAAATTGCATTTTGCAAACAAATTTTTTTGTTGCTATAACGAATGATTGTTATACACCTATAATATCATCACTATTTAAATAATATTTCGCTTTTATAGGCAAAAAAGATGCATAAAGTCTAATTTTCATTTTTTATTGTCAAATTCTAAGCTTAATCACACTTTGCATAAAGAAGAAAATTCTTGTAATGATGGAAATATATATTCATCTAATATTTTTTCTCATAATAGTTTATTAAAGTGACAAAATATTTGGTCAAAATATCTACACTTATTATTGGTAATCATTGATATTCTATTTTTATAAAGATGTTTAACTATTATATTACCAAACAAAAAAGATAGTTGTTATATGGGGGTTATTTACAAAGAGCCTATTGTTATAAAGATAGTTTTTGCTGTTATAGGTAAAAAAACTGTTATAGAGAAGTAAAATATAACATAAAAAACTGGTTCCGAAAAAATTTGATTGTTATAGAGAGATGTTATATGTTGATGCAGTTATAGAGAGGTCTGACTGTATTTTACATGGATATTGTCTTGATTTTATAATCTATTATATATCATTGCATACGAGCACATACTAGCGGGTTTTTTCTTGACCCGATCCAAACATTTAAACAATCAATATTTATTATATTCAAGAATTTGTAAAGTTCTAATTTCTATTTAATTCAAAGATATTTCAATATTATTTATACCTTTTTTCAGTAAAAGAATCCTTATAGATGTGTATCCCCCTCCGCGAAAATAATTACGTAATTATTTACCTAATATTTAGGAATAGTCAGTAAATTATTTTTCTAATATTTAGACATAATAATTTAATTATTTTTCTAACACTTAGGACTTTAATTTTCAATTCCTTTCCATTCTAGAATTAGGTTAGAACTCTTAATATTTCAGAATTTTTAGAGTCGAGGCTATAATTATCATTTTTTTGCGCGGACTGCCCTTCTTTTGGGGTGGTCTTTAAATTTTGCCCCTCAAATTTGTGGTCTTTAAATTTTGCCCTCATATTTGTGGTCTTTAAGTTGTGCCCTTCGCTTGAAAAGGTGGGCAAATACATAAAGTTCCGGGTTCGAACCCCGCTCAAGCATAAAATAAAAAAATAATTTCGCAAGGCAGATCGGGGGAGAGTATGCCGATCCGCATACAATCTTTAAGGAAAAACTAAAGTTATGCCGGATCCGATAATTAAAAGTCCGCCCCCATAAGGCGAATTTTTCCTAAGACATAGTTTAGTTATGCCTTATGGGGGCAAGAATTTTAGTTAAGGCATAACAAAATTATGCCCCATAAGGCAAGAAATTTTCCTTAATGCATAGACTTTGCCTTATAAGGCAAAGTTTAAGTTATGCCTTAAGAAAACTTTCGCATTATGGGCATACTTTTAGTTATGTCTTTGGGGCATACTTTTTAGTTAAGGCATAACTAAAAGTTTACCTTGAAAAGTAAATATATATATATATATATATATATATATATATATATATATATATATAAGCAAAGTCCGCCCTTCGGACTTTTACTTAAACACAACTAAAAGTCCCCTCCAGACACTTTTACTTAAACACAACTAAAAGTCCGCCCTCCGGCGACTTTTAGTTGTGTTCAACTAAAAGTCCACGGAGGGCGTACTTTCCCTTGAAGCATATATATATATTTTTTTAACTTTTCAAGGGAAACTTTTAGTAATGCCTTAGCTAAAAGTGTGTCCCATAAAACATAACTAAAAGTATGCCCCATAAGGCGTAAGTTTTCCTTAAGGTATAACAAAAGTTTGCCTTATAAGGCAAAATTTAATGGGCAAACTTTTATACGTTTGACCCGGATAACTTTGTGAAGGAATTATCAAAGTTATGCGGACCGCATACTTATGCCAAGTCCGCCCATAAAGGCATAAGTATGCCGGTCCGATAACTTTGGTAATTCCTTCACAAGTGTATGCCGTTGGGGGCATAGCGAAATTTAACTCTCGCTTGCGAATTTTTTTTCAAATTTTTGACCGTGTGGGTTCGAACCTGGAACCTATGGGTTTTAGCCGAAGGGCAAAATTTAAAGATTTCAAATATGAGGGGCAAAATTTAAAGACCACCCCAAACGAAGGGCAATTCTGCGAATTTGCTTGAGTCAAAACATTAGTTTCACATGCATTCATCATTGCCGCCCTTTGAACTTTTAAATGAGGGAAGTATTTCCTGGTAAAGTGGGGGCAAAATATCTGGAGCGTATTAGTAACAAATTGTGATATCAATTGTTACAATTATAATTATGTCGTATAAAAAGTTTCAAATTGAAAATTTCAAAGACCTAATTCTAATATAACAAATCTAGCCATTTTGTAAAATGCAAACTTCGACCATTCAAAAATATTAACATGAGTAAAATTTGATCATTGAAAAGATTTTCAAATCAACTAGAATTTTACTTAGTAATTTTACTTTTGTAGCCATAATGGAGAATGCATAAAATAAAGAGGAAATATGGTAATTCGTTTGTCTATTTCATCATTTACGAGCAAATTTTGACCCAATAAAAAATACATTAACCTCACCAAATTTAAATATATATATAAGAAGCACGAAGCCTCAAAACTGTAACACCTCGTACTTTCATACTAAACCATATCAGTAATATCCCGTAAATCCGAGTTAGATGTGAACGTACGAAACTAGTATAAAGATCATATTTTAGCTATATGAATCCATGCGGGTGATAAATGCTTTGAAGTCAAACCAAAAAGTGAAGTTCTCAAGGCCTTCTAAATTCCTCTAAGTCTGAGACAGATGTACTTATGGCCAGTTTTCGGGTAGTGACGTTAGGAATTTGAGAAAACTCAAAACATGAAAGTTGTAGGCCTTTGAAATACCTTTCCAACCATATATTATGGAGCTCAAACGGAGCTCTGTGCTAGAAGTTATACCCGTTTTACTCTGCGCGAAGTACATTTCAGCTGCGCGATCGCGCACTGTAGGCAAGCAGCACGCTCGCCGTGCGGTCACCTGCGCGAAGCACTCTCCAGCTGCGCGACCGCGCACCGACCACTACGTTTTAAGAGCCAAATTTCGTTTTATTCATTCCCACTTCGTTTTAAACCAATTTTTCTGAGGTAAACAACCCTAAAGAAGTCTCTCAAGCCCTAAGGACGAAGCTCTTCTCTCCCAACCTTCAAGATACTTTAAGGTAAGCCTATTCCATGCATTCCAAGTCAATTCCAACATACGTTCATGATCATTAAGCAAGAACTCATCATTCTTAACATAGGGTTTTCAAGAAAACCCATATCAAGGTTCAAAAATTCAAGATTTTGGAAATCCTCTTCAAAGCCCAAGTCTTTAATTCAAGTTTTGGAGCGACTAAGGTATGTGAGGCTAACTATCTACATTAGGGAATGTTCACGATTCTCCCTACGCCTCATTCTTCATACTTGTCAGTAATTTGACTCAATATACAGTTTAGCCCTAGTTTCATGATATGTTGTAGAACTGTTATCTTCTAGGGTTGCAAGCATGAATCTGCTCATGGTTGACAATTTGAATATCATGAACTCAAAGACGTAATCTTTATAGACTTATGTATTGTTACCACATGAGTCTCGCTAGAAATTCAAGATGCTCGTAAATGCTTGTTTTAATTCAACCGATGTTTATTTCGGGCTCAAAGATTGTTCATTGTTATTATGGTCTCACCCCCTATTAATTAACCATAATTATACATATGTGATTTTGCCCGAGGGCACAAAGATGATTGTGTGTATACGTATACATGGCCGAGGCCATTGATCGACGCACTACTAGGCGGAGGCCATAGCGTTGTGGGTGTTCATGGTTCGGTTTGGTCGGTATTGGTTAAAACCATAACCAAACCAATTTAGTCGGTTTTTAAATGTCTAAAACCATAACCAAACCAAGTAAAATAATAACCACCGGTTTGGTTATTGTCGGTTTGGTTCGGTTTGGTTCGGTTTTTCAATTTATGACTAGCCGTGACAATTCAAATATTCTCTCTCACATTCTTCAAATTTCTTAAAGCTCTTTTTTCCTCACGGCCCACAAGGGCGAACTTTGCCGCATATCGAGGAAAGACATGCCGATGGCAATGTAAAAGGAAAAGAGATAGTAGGATTTTTACTTTTTACCCTTATGCTTACGACTTATTAGAGTTGGCTTGGATTGTTGGACTTGGACATATTCTTTTAAGACGTGGGCCTTAAAAATAAGTAGACCAAAATTAAATTAATAATTAAAAGGTATAAAATATCTTTAATTATTTATGAAAAGTTAATATTATACATATAAATAATTATAAATTTTATGTATATAATTATCGGTTTGATTCGGTTATTTATTCGGTTATTTTTTACTATAACCATAACCAAACCAAATATTATCGGTTTTTCAAATTTAAAACCAAACCAAACCAAACCAAACCAAACCAAATGTCGGTTTTTTTATTCGGTTTGGTTAAATTTTCGGTTTGGTTTTGGTTTTAACCAAAACTGTGAACAGCCCTACATAGCGTGCATTTATTATTGAGCCGAGGCCCCACATATATAAACACAGATAATACAGATGATTCAGATGCAGGGCAGGGAGTATTCATAGCTCTACTTCCTTGCCATTACAAGCATAAAGCATAAAGCTTATCGCCTTCAGTTTCGCTTTTAGTATTTTATTGCTTCGCTTGCTTTACATATCAAGTACAATTCAAATGTGTCGATGTCCCTTTTATTAGCATGGCTCGCATCTCGCGATGCAATGATATACAAAGTTGACGACTCAGCCTATTTAGAGTGCACGTATCGCCATCGATGAGCCCCAAATTCCTTCGGGCGTTGTACCATCTAGTTATTTCAATTCATAGACAAATATTATTCAAAGATTTTTAGAGGCTTCATAGACACGCCTCGATACGATATTTATTATGTTAGCCTTGTTGGCGTTGTTCATTGTTTTTGTTTAAGCCATATTGGCTACGTTCAAATATTTCGATTGTCTAAGTATTTCCGCATTATGATTTCGGTCGACTTTAGTATATCAAAGATGTGTTTAGTTGTTTCCACATTCAGTTATGTTTTGATATCACATGTTGATTCAAATACCTTTTTGGTTCGCTTCGGTCACATGCAATGTGCACCGGTGCCGTGTTACGTCCCTGTGCCCGTGTTCGCAAACAAAAACAAAATGATGAGAGGTAGAAAAAAAAAATATACTTAAAAAATAATAAAATCAAAAGAGTCAAACTATGAAAGTTCGTATATAATTCTTATGTAATGAAATCATAATTACAGTTAGGTGTTTAAAATATTGGGATGAACTAATTAATATCAATAATTTGAGTTAATAAAAAAAATCTTTGATGTTGTGAACAAATGATTAAAATTTTGAATTAACTAATTAGTAAAAGAATTCAATTTATTATTTTTCAAATTTCACATTAGTAAATTTATTTTTCAAATTGACAAAACTTTTAAGTACATAAATTTGTTAAATAAGAGAGATATTAGAAGTGAAGGAATTAAAAATAAAGTAAAATCGATTATGGTATAATGTTATATGTCAAATTGATAAAATGCAAATTTATAATAACAAGGATAAAATAGTAGAAAGTAAAATATATTCTAAATGAATTGTCATTATTATTTTTGTTTTGTTACACTATTCTAACAAATAAAAACTATCAATATTATTTTATATATTAAGTTATTTCACCACAATAAATATGAATTAGCGACGGAAAGTTAATCAATAATCTTATTTACTGACGGATTAGCAACAAATAAAAAAAAATTGTTAGCTACGAGCAATGTACTGATGGATTAACAATGAAGTTCGTAGTTAAATCTAACTTTTTTTATAGTGTTTGTTATCAAATAAGGTACGCGCTTTGGTCTCGCGCAAAGCGCGTACGCTGAACCTAGTATATATATGTGTGGGGGGGGGGGGGGATTTCAAGTGTAGTAGACGTTTAATTCTAAATAATACATATATGGTTATTTCAAGTGTAGTAGACGTTTAATTCTAAATAATACATATATGGTTATTTCAATTTAATTCTAAATAATACATATATGGTTATTTTAAGTGTAGTAGATGTTTAATTCTAATGGTATATATTTAGTTGCTAGCTATTTAAAATTATCTATCATAACAAGAGACATTAAAAAACACATTAAGAAGAAATTATTCGAACTATGCACATTTAAAAACTCATTCGGTTAATGGTATTGAATATTTAGTTGTTAACCAATGGAATTGCAAGCTAACAAATAATTTAGTACTCATATCAATTTCTTTCAGATATATATGTGTATTTCTGTATTTTGTATGTTTTAAAAGAATGTTTATCTATAAAATATATACAAATTTAATAGATTTGATTTTCTGAACTAACTAAAAATTCAATCAATTAGGAAAAAAAGTGAAGATTCAAAGTGTAACAAAATACACGCAATATGAGATTTAATGTCTTAAAAATGTTTAATGCCAGAATTAAAATTATTCATAAGTTCAAGTCCGTTTAAATTGCTAACAAACCTGATAATTGATATTGACTACAATTCAATCACTTATGAAGTACTTATCTCATTCAAAAAAAAAAAAAAAAAAAAAAAAAAAAAAAGGTACTTATCCTATCTCTAATTCGAAAAAGAAGTTAACATAATATGTAATTGTAAGATAAGGATAACCAATTTAAATATTATTTTCAAACTCAAATATATAATTATATGATAACAATATTTTAGAATCCTAACTTATCAAATAGATATTGTTTAACTAATTGAGAAGTATTCGAATTTGAATTTAAATGCAATTAAGTTGGCATGAAGTTTCAGCTCTTAACCTCTTACTTTATATACCCCTTTAAGTACACATAAATCTATGTAATCTTTCTTATTCTCTTCTATTGCTAAATTATTTTCAAATTTAACTTTTGTTTATTTCAAGAGAATTTTCCGTGAACATTTCATTCACAAGGGTATTGATTATTTCTTTCTTTACACGTCATAATATTATTCTATTCATATATACTATGTAGGATAGCAGAAAGATATTTTAATTCCCATTGTTTAGTACTAATAAGATCATATTTATGCCTCTTATGTTCTTTTTATTCAAAATACTATGCTCGCAAAGAAATTAAACAGTAAGAATACTTCCAGTTATTATTTTTTTTGTCGTACAGGATTTCTATAATGTGTAAAAGGATTATAGGTTATGCACATCAAATTTCTCTTATTAATATTTAAGGTATATTTTCATGCTTAATTTAACTTTGTTATTGTTATTATTTAGTAGTTGTTTAAAATTAACATTACATTCATCTTTTTTGACAGGTGCAACTAAGGAAGTTGAAGTTCCAATAGATCCGATGCATATAAATATCTCACAAATTCAAAATGAATATCTGAAAAATGAACAAGTACGATGGAGAACTGAAATATATGGAGGAGTTTTGCCAAATCAATCAAGCAAAGAATGAGTGTGAAAATATTATGAATGTAGAAGAGTCCTTTTTTCACTATATCAGTGACGTTGTGCAAATAAAATTTTATTTGTATTATGTTCTCCAATTTGATTTTATTTTATATGGCTATTATAATTGCATGTATGTCTTTACCTCTTGTGTGTGTGTGTGTGTGTATAGAGAGAGAGATATTACCATTTTAAAAAAAACTGTATTCATTGTATATGCATATGCAGTCTAATCTAATAAATAAAAAAGAAAACAAAGGTAAATTGGATACAATTTAAGTATATGTGTTCTAGAAGGCATATGAGCAAGTATATCGCCAAACGAGCTTTGCACATATGAATGATATTTTTTTAGCAATGGTATTTCCTCTACGAACAATATATCATACACATATAAATATTTTTGAGGGTTCAAGTTTATTTTCATCTACAAGTCATTTTTGTCGCACTATTTTTTATGATATAATAATTTTTAATCTCATAAAGCTCAAGAATCTCACGTAAATACAATATTTAAGTCACTTCATCATTCTCTGTCAAAATTACATTATAGAAAGTAACTTTACTTTTATTCACTTGATAAAAAACTACTATTTTAAAAATACTAGAGGTGTTTCATTACAAGAAAAAAGTGTTTTTAAGAGCAGTTAAATTAATATATTTTTCTACTATTGGATAAAAGCGAAAATTTGCAGATTCACCCTACAAACATAAAGTTATTTTATTTGAAAAGGTACTTTAGAGTTTTTTCATTTTGTATGTTTTTGTTAGTATTAAAAAGTAACAGTCAAAGGCTTGGCTAAACAAGCTATAAATCAATTTGCGAGCTAATAAAAAGATATATTGTTAGAAAAAATGTGTGTTTGTGGTAAGAAATCTGGATATGCTTCAAGTAGTGTACCTTTCTTGGATCACTTTCCAAAGAGAATTATTTGTCCCTTACAAATACTCTCCCGGGATAGAATGAAGCAAAGCCAAGAAATAATGTAAACAAATCTCTGAACACACAAGAATTAATGCTATAATCACTAAACTTATGCAGATTTTCTTAAGGAAGAATATTGATACTTTTAGTATTTCTTATGATAGAAATATTTCCAAGATTTTCCTCTATTTATAGGGAAGTTTTAATCCTTAAACCTGAAATGATGCAACCTTTTGGGAAGAGATGCATTGTTTCAGAAAGAAAAGTACTCTTTCAGAAAGAAAATAACTTTTTTTTCTTTTAAGAAGAAAGAAAAGTATTTTTCCTTTTTGTCTATTCCTTTTATTTTCTCTTGAAAATTCCAACACATATCGCAGTGTAAAAGAATTATAACACAACAAGGATAACTAAGGACAAAAGGAGAAAAAGATATCAAATGAGAATACTTATTTGAATTTATGATCATAATTTTTAAATTATAATGAGAAAGAGTTATAATGTGGAGGATACCACATGACTATTATTTTATAATTAATTGAGTAAAAAAAAAATGAAATAGTTTCTAGCAACAAAATAAACTTTTAAAAACATAATTTTTTTCCGTATATGATGGTTTAATATCACAATTCAGAATGAAATTAAAAGCGACAAAAAACTTAGTTGTTTATTGCAATATAAAACAAAATAATAATTATAGTTATTGTTAGATTTTAAACAATATAATAAAAGTACTTTTTTTTTTGTACTTTATACAAAATCACATAAAAAATTTAAATAAGATATTTCTTTAGTTTTAGTAACATAATAAGAAGGAAAAACCAATAAAAGTATCATAAAAGAAAATAAAATGTATAAAGAGAGTGATAGAGATACTTTCAAGATATACTTTTTTTAATACTTTATGCGAACTCAAATAAAAAATTTAAATATGATATTTTTTAGTTTAGTAACATAATAAGAAGAAAAAAACAATTAAAGTATCATAAAAGAAAATAAAGTGTACAAAGAGGGTGATAGAGATACTTTCAAGATATCTATATGTTAAATTTAGTTCAAAAATAAATAAAGTAATTAATACTCAAACATATTATTAATGTCCTTTAATTTGATAGGTGGATCACTCCGTAACTCTAAGCATTCTGGGAGTAAAGCTCCAAGGAAACTGGTCATATTCTAATGGACTTCGAAATTTAACTTTCGACGAGCCTTTTTCGACTTTTTAATCACAACCCGCTATACTTCCAACTTCCAACCTTGATGTATGACTAACATATGACTCAAAACTTTATGACACGACCTATTTAGCACGATGAGCACTTCTAATCTTACTCCAAAAAATGAATGGAGGGAGTAAATGCTTACTGTTTTGGGCTAGATTATATAGAGATTCTTTATGTAATAGTTCAAACTTACTAAAGGTCCTAAGAAAAATGTCTAATTTTGATTTGAGCATAAGAATGTGTTACGAGGCTAAAATGAGAAATAATATACCAACTATTTTGTAAGATCTTGGGCCATCTCAAGCTTATTGTTGGGAAGTTAGAAGGAGAATTTTATTTCATGTGGTATATGATTTTGACATAGTATTTTAAAATAGCGTTATAATTTATATAATAATAATAAATCAAATCTCTGTCTATAAGTTACAAGAAGTTCATGCAATCAAGTAAAGTCCTGCTAAGAGATTGTTAAATTATTACGTTGAGATACCACCAACATTCTTAGGTCTATCGTAAATTTGGATTGATTTAATTATTTGTAGCGGTAAAAATAATATTTATTTTATAAATTTAAATAGTGAAGCAATTTTTTAGTCTTTAAAATTAATTTAGATTTAAGGAGTACTAAATGTTTATTATATTATATTAAAAGAGGAGTGATAAGCAAGGACATAAGTAGAAAACTAATAAACAATCGCATGATTAAGTACTCACAAATGCTAACACAATAAATATGGAACAAGAAAAAGATAAAGTCTATAAATAAAAAATTATAGCGTATAAATAAATATAGAAAGAATAAGGCATATTTAAATTTTTTGATATGAGAAAGTCTTTGAATTATGATTAGAAAAAACATACTCTTTGGGTAAGGTCATCTAACTAAAATCTTAATAGATATTGAATAAAAAAAATATATAATTTAAATTCTTTTATAGGTAATATCAACAATTCAAACTTAAATATCATATTGAAAACAAAAATATAAGTAGTTCAAAATTATTATTTGGGTTATAGGTAAAACACTAAATAAAAAATTAACTAAAAGTATTATTGTAAACAATTGCCTACAAGAGGATAATAGGGATTTGACAGGATATTTATGATTTCGATTAATTTGTAAAATAAAATAAAATTAAAAAATACTAAAAGTTATGGTTTCAACTTAGATAATGAACTAAGTTAATATTTTGGTTTGTTTTTCATTAGTATTGACTATTAGCATTCGCTCAATTAAACTTAATAATATCATTTTACAACAAGTTGAATCTTGAAATTGTTCAATAAGCGCGCACACACACATATATATATATGATTACATTTAACAACTAACTGCGCATCGCGCGGGTACGTATACTAGTAATAAGTAAATGAGAAAAGCAACCCTTCCTGTAGTATGGTACTTAGTAACCAGTAAGTATTTTATTTATAATTTTTAATACAACAAACTAGATATCCAATAGCAAATAATTCATCTATTATAATTTATATATTATAAATTCTTCCTTTTTACTAACTGCCATTTGTTCTGGAAAACCCAATTTTGATTTGCTAAAACAAGAGATTAACTTATAAGTGTCTCAGAATTTGGCATTGCAAGAAGTGTGGAAAATGCAGCTTTGAAGATGATGCTAGTCATAGTTGTACCTTTTCTTTTACTAGTTGTTTTATTAGAGAAATGACAAAATGATGCTTTATGTTTGAGTGTAGCTTCAAAATAGTCCCTTAAGTACGCACTTAACAGTTTTGATCCTTTAAGCTTTTCAAAAGTTAGCATCTTTAGTCTGCGTCAAATATTTACTGAATTTTGCCTGTTAGATTTGACGAAGGAAATTAGCTGTAACTCACGTTTAGAGGTAGTATTTTTGTAGTTCTTGCTATTTTTAATTTATTTCTATAGTTTGGTATAGCTGTAGCTTTTTGAGGTATAATTTTTAATATTTTTTATATCTTTTTTGTCTCTAGTATAGTTTTGTGTTGCATATTTTAGGATTTCATGTGGCTTTCTTGGTGTTTATAGTTAAGTCTTTTTGTTTACATGCTTCCGTCAAATCTAACAGACAGTGTTCAATAATTTTTTTTTGGAGAAGCAAACTTAAAGGACCAAAATTATTAAGTGCATATTTAAGGGACTATTTTAAACCTACTTTCAAACATAAGGGACCATTTTGTCATTTCTCTATTTTATTATGATGGAGAGACTATTTTCCATGATCCTTATTGTACATTTGGCTTATTTCTTCACTTCTTCTTTCTCTATCTGTTTTTTTTTTTTTTCCTTTTCTGGGATGATCTCATATACTTCTTTGAGGTTTGCCTTTGTATGGTTTAATTTTCTTTCTTGTGCTACATATAAATAATATTTGATTGGATTAATAAAATTAATAATTTCCACAAAATTCAATGATCTTTTATCAAATGTTTTATTTGATTTTTCTTTTCCACATAAAGTTTAGCTTATTTCATTACAATATTTGGTTTCAAATTCTTTTAGGATAAATTATGCTGATTGATTTAATATTTTATGCGGGGTAATTTTTTTTAATAAAAATGGAGGATTAACAAGTCACGGTTTAAAATAACTAAATAACAAGATAACCTTTATGTAGTACAGTAGTAACCAATATTTTCTTTTTAAAATAAAAGAATAATATATTTTAAAATATATGTTTTATGTGTTATAGATAAATATCTTTTGTTATGGATGTCTATCATGTTATTGATAAATATCATTTATTATGCCCATGTCTAAGAGAGAAATTAGGCTTTGTAACATTGAGATCAAGTCAGTTTTTTTCTATAAATAGAGGGAACCCCTCCTTTATTATAAAACTATTCCTCAAGAGAAACAAAGAACTCTCCTTTCCTTCTCTATAAATATTATTGTTCTTGCTTTATTATTTTATAACAGTATGATATTTTTTTAAAACAACAACTCAAATATCCAACAGATAATTCAAAACTATTGTTCGTGTATTATAAAATCACAGCGAATCCACGATTTGAATTTTTATGGATTTGAGCTCGAAATTTTATCACATTCGTCTAAGCCAAAGCGGGAGATGCATCTGTAGTTTCTTCACTAAATCCGCCCATCTTATAAATCATTTGCCTTATTAATAACCAGGGCTAATTTCATAGACTGCCCTCCAAGTTTCGCTCTATCACACTAACTTTTCTTGTGGTTTACAATATTACACCTAGCTCCCTTAATTTGATTTTTTGTAACCATTCTTTAAACCCATTAAAAATAAATATAAATTAAATACAATTTGACAGATTTGTGATAACGTCCAAATCCACTCCTTAAAGAGAAAGTGTACACAGTCGTTGCAATATAATTTACCCAACTATGAGTTGAGATCGAATCCACAAGGAACAATATAAAGGCGTTAACAAGTAAGGAATTATCACTTTCTATGCTAAGCCAAACACTTGATAATATTTTGATTTTGATAAAATTATAACTAAGGCGAAAATATAAACTAATCTAGAAAGCAAGTAAAATGATCAATGGCCACAAGCATGGATACAAGAGAAGTTACGTTCAAGTAACGATCCAATGTATTTCACGATTTTACAACTAAGAGCGAGTTTATGTTAATTAGATAATGATTTTTAAAATCTCATTGAAAGTCTTTCGATCGAATCAATGAATTTCACTCTAAGCTTTTCCAAGCATTAGAGTGTGATATCAAGCACAATCAATATAATCTCAAGTAATTTTCCTATTCCTAACTTAAGTTATTAGATAAGGTTTAAAGCCCCAATTCTTGTTAATTAATTTTTCCCAACCTCAATTTTTCTCTTCCGAGCACAAATCGAAGTAAATGGGTGGATTTTAGGGTTAGCTGATCCCTTAAGAAATATTAAGGAACAAGATTAATTAAAACAACATTAACTCACTTCATTAGCAATAAAAATCGTTCAAGTAAAATAAGAAATTCAATCCACACTTATATCATGAATATTCCCATAAACAGGATTCAAGTGAAGATAATAAATACTACACACTTAGATGTTCATTACAAAGCAAGAAATTAAAGAAGTGAAGTAAAGGTTCAAGAAAGTGCTCAACCAAATTTCAAATCTTCAACCCCAAAGTGTGGTGTAGGAACCCGAGCCTCCAAAACTAGTGTTTTCTGCCAAAGATGTGTTTCCAAGAGGCTTAGTCGAGTTTTATGTGGTTTGGGATAACACAAACGTGAATTTCCGAAACTGCCTAGTTTCGCCCAGAAAAGTTTCATCGCGATCGCTAGCAGGTCCCACACGATCGCGGGAAAGTTGATCATGCTGACAATCGCGATCGCGTGAGTCATCATCGCGATCGCGAAGATCAATTCATTGGGTAGAAATTCCAGTGTCTTCGTTTCAGCACCTGTTGCCTCATTTTCACTTGGTTTGATCCCAATTCTCTTCATGACTCAATGCGCCCGAAATAATAGCAATAAACACCAATAATAGCCTCATATTACAGATAAAGGACACAAAAACCAAAGCAAAGAGGTAGAGGCTATAATAAGTGGTAAAATCGCCGCTTATCAATTTGCCCCTCTTAATATTAATCTCTTCAAATGAGTGAACATTATCAAGATGACTTACTTAATAAATACTTTAAAAATAAACCTACACAGATAAATTAGTATTATGTAGATACACGGCATTCCCTTTCACTTTTCCAGGCACCGATTTACACAAATAAAATTGTATATCTACCTTAAGCTTGTGAATTGTGATTAGCTATCAGCAATAACTTTGCAACGGTCACTTGTTCCATCATTCAGTTTCTACAAAACTTTTGGAATCTATCTAATCCAAAATTCTTTACTTCAACAGCAATGTGTCAAAAATGATTATCCTTGTGTGTTGTGTCCCAAAATGAAAAGCAAAATTTGGAGTACAAGATTAATGCGTATGATGTTTTAATAAAATAGTACTAAGTGAAAGCTTCTTTTTATACTAATTTATTTGTGTAGGTTTTAAAGTATTTGTTAAGTAAGTCATTTTGATGATGTTCATTAATTGGAAGAGATTGATATTAAGAAGGGCAAATTTGTCAAATCGTGTTTCCTTTATATTTATTTTTAATAGGTTTAAAGAATGGTTACAAAAATATTTAACAATGATGGCCTCGGCGCACGATAAGCCTCTTTGCTAACGTGCGCTACCTCAATTTTCGCCATGGCCAAACGAGGTCGAGGAAGACCCTGGAAGGAGGATATACAGCCAGCAGTGGTAGCGGAAAAGGGTACAACATCCACTACAAGCACTCAAGTTCTAATTTCGGAAGGAAAATCACAGACGAGCAAAGGGATTTTGACCCCAATTGAGAATACAATAATGAAGGTGGCGGTGCCTGTCTCTGGAATACCTAGATTGAAACCACCTGCGAGTAATACTCCAGCTCCAAAAGCATATATGGGGGCGGATCTAAGCTTAACTGGCAAGCACAACGAGGTAGAAAATTTGGCGACTGAGGAATTGAAGTCAACGGGTGAATTGACTGACTACCAGAGAAATGAAGGAGAGGCAAAAGCTGCAGTTCAAGACCAATCACAACAACAGGATCAAGCTCAACCTAGGCCTTGGGCTAGTTTGTTCAGTAATAATCAAAATGCAACTAATGGTATGGCCTTCTCTTTTATGCCTCCGGTAGTTGTAGATGGTAAACCAATTGTAGTTGTCGACACTAGTGAAACAGCTGCACAGACAAAGGAATGGTCAAATACCCTTATCTTGTACGTTATGGGAGAGGCACCGTCATTTGCCTATATGCATAAATACATAGCAAAGAACTAGAATGGAGTAGCTGAACCGAGTATTTACTGGCATGATGAAGGATACTATATTGTGAAATTTCAGAGCATAGAGGATAGGGATGAGATATTATACTCAGGACTTTATACCGTGAATAACAGATCCTTAATCTTACAACCATGGACACCTGAGTTTGATTTTCAACAGGATTTTCCCAGAATCATGCCACTCTGGGTTAGATTTCCTAACCTACCCCTTAATCACTAGGGACCTGTCCATCTAAGTAAGATTGCAAGTAGATTGGGGGAACCCATGTATGCAGATGAATGTACTAAGAAGCAGACTTATCTATCATATGCTAGAGTGCTTGTTGTTGACACCCAATTTTGTCCCGCCTTTTTTTCAAAATATTTATTTGCGCTTCTAATATTTTGGCAACTTAAGGTTAGTTATGTATACTTTACCACAATTGTTAGCTTTCTATTAATATAGTCGTTTTCCACTATCCAACTATGGTCATCGCCTATTATCATTATCATTGCCGTTATTATATTTATCATTGTTATTATTATTATTTTTTTCATCATACTGCGAGCACTTAATATTATAATCGCGATGGTCACTCTTAACATTTCTATTTATCGTCTTATGCAAAACGCATGGCATTTATTTTATTGAACGATAGCATTTTCTTACTTTTAAACCTTATAAATATTATTGCAAACTATTATAATATCATATATATATATATATATACACATTTATTTAATTTATTTGAGTACTAATAAATATATTTTTATATTAAGTAATATTTTTAACGCACGTTACCATATAATTAAATAAAGTGTGTTTGTCATTTAATTTTTGGAGTCCAAACTTACATAGAATCTGGTCCTAATTTGGTCAATAATAGCCCAAAGGAGAGCCCAATCCCCATATCCCATTCCATTCAACTTTTTCACGTAGATGCCACGCAAGTGCCACGTCTGCGCCAAATGGTCAAAAACACACTACCAGCACACACCTCCCACACTACCAGCACACGCCTCCCACACCCCCCACACGCCCCTGCCACATGTCTCCTCCTTATTGGCTAGTTAATTAGGAAAATACCATTCAGTCCCAACCTAATCATCCGAAATGACTAAAATAGCCCTCCACCATATATGAAACCCTAACATTTTCCATTTGCGCCTCCTTTCTCGTTTTCTCTATGGCAGGAGACACTTCGTCTCCTTGCTTGTTTTGGACCAAATCTTCCCCTTTCACCGTCGAGTTCAGGGTATGCCTCCCCAATTCGGGTAAGGGTTTAGCTTTTCTGCCCCATGGCAGCAACCCCTTGAGTCTCCCTGCCCCTTTTCAGCTAATGTTTCCATCTCAATCGGTCATGGCAGAGCATGGGTTTTTCCATTTTCGAGCAAGAATCAGGGCTGTGACATCCCCTCATCTCTCCTCTTTAATTGAGTCAACACAAAAAACCAAAATACTTTTCAAAATTTCTGAGAGAAAATCAGCTTTAGAGATTGGAGTTTGACTTGAAATGGCTCTTCGATTTTCGTTTGGAGCCAAAAAAGGGTTTGAAATCCGAAAACCCTAGTTCACAGCTATAAATAGGAGCTTTAGCATTCATTTTGGGGGGCGGGAAAAACAACCACGACTTCTCACCCTAAAAACAACAGCCGCATACCCTTCGAAATTTCTCTATTTTCACCCCCTATGTTCGAAACCTTGGTTTTAAGCGTGCCTATATTCGTCGTCTTTTGAGCGTGAATCCGCGACCTAAAGCCTTAGTTCACTGCACTTGAAAAAGGTCAGTGCAATCCCTTCCTTCCACTCTTTTTGGTTCGCTTTGATTTTTGATGCGTATTTGGATTCCCTGTTTGTATGTTTAAAGTGCTTTAGTTTCGAGTTTGGTGCTGTGCAAAAGTTTGTATGTCCGATGTCGTAAAATAGGAAGTTATATCCGATATCGTATAATAGGAAGTTACATTTATCTTTTGATAATGGTTGGTGCTCATCTAGTATACTCAGTGTTTCATTTGAAAAATATGGTTTAAGATCTCTATTTGATGTTCACATGAGTTATTTTCTGTGGTTAGTTAAGCTTAGTTTAATTTTGTTCAGTGTAGCTCTATGCTTGTTTAGTGTATTAATCATGTTGTTTGTTGATAGTCAGTTTAGATTAGGCATCAAACCTGCTTATATGTTTGATTAAGTATCCATGCTTAGTGTTAATCTATATCCATATGCTTAGTTCAGTAGTTAGCATGCTTACTGTTTAAAGTTCTGAGTCAAATATGTTTGATTATGTGCATCAAGTATTAACTAGTAATGACAGTTTTAAAATTATGTTACTAGCTTACATGTGTGTCCTACCTTGAAGAGTATGATAAAATCATGTTCAGTTAACAATGCTTTCACGAATTTAAATCTGGTTAAATGAGCTGTTTGGTATGTTAATGATGCTGTTACCCCAATTAAGTATGCATATATTGAATTTAGTCCTGTCCAGGTTATGGTTTCTTGGTTGAAAGGTCCAAACTTGTTTGCAAAAGGTTCTGTAGAGTCAATATATGATCATGATGGCCTAAAATGTGATTTGTGTGACCAAACTGATTCTGTATGTTTGAGAACTAAGATTAAAAGGGAGATGTGAGTCATCATATTGATAAAATGAGGTTTGTTTTCTCTGCTAAGGGGGGTTTATTGAATTAGGAAAACTGAGTAATGTATCTCTATTTGGGTTTAGGTTCACTTGAACACTCTAATAGGCTAACTATGGTATAAGAGCATGCTACAAACTCCTAGGTTTATATGTTTTAAATCCTATAAAACCAGTCTAAATGATGTTGTAAATCATGATGGGATCTCTGTGGCTTGAATTATTTTAGGTGGAATATGGAGTCTGTGGACTATGTCCAAATGTTTGATGATGGTCAGACCACTTGTTTGTTTGAATTTAATCAGTAGCATTAAGGCAAATTTGTACTGAATGATATTGTGTCATTTTTTCTGTTTGTCAAGCATGTATACCTTGTTGAAACTAATTTGTTAATTGTTGGATCCCATAGTTCCCTCATGTTGGAAGAGAGGTTAGCATAATTGACTGTTGTTCCCAGTTATAAAATCTGAACCTTTCTTTATCTTCAAATTGATCCTGAGTTGTATGTTCGAATTCTTTCCTTGAAATTTGGGGTCATAATCTTGTTCAGTTCTGTTTATTCAATGTGGGATTAGCTCATGATCAAATTGTGATGAGATTAATGTATGTGTTTAAGATTGTACACTGTTTTGGTATAATTGCTAGCAGGATTCAGCTATAGTTTATGTTAGTTTGGCTAATATAAATTGGTTGTGAATTATATACTTTAAATTCCAAAATGTTCCCTGTCCAAGCATGATATTGTTGTCGGGTTTAGCTGCTTTAGTCCCATTTTGTTTTAGTTCAAGATGGTTTCAAATGTTCTTGCTTGAAGAATGACTATCCAGTGCTTTCGAGTTTGATAATATGTTTTAGAAATGCTCAGTACTTCTATTTCTGCCTCTTCCCTTTCTATTTTTAAATGCGATTCCAGTAGTGATTGCGTTAGTTTTCTGAAATGGAGTCATCTAAATCTGAATCTGTGGCCGATAGAATTTTAGGTTTCTGTAACACTCAGTAGTTGCACCCTGTTTTACCTTGTTACTTTCTACTTCTATTTGTGCATAATCCTTTTGAAGTTATGTGTTTACATTTGATCATGGACACTAAGTAATGATTATTCCTATGCTGTAAAACTAAAGTTATACATGATTTAACTTCATATGCCTATCTTCTGATCTTTTGTTCTTTAGTTCCTAACAAGAAAATTGGGTGTATAAATGTGTAATTTTTGTTTCGGTTCAAAGTCTTTCAAACTGAAATTTGCCTCTGCCTTTGTCTCTTAAGTATTCGAGCATGCGTTTTGTTTCTAGTTTGAGTTGGGGCACAGCTTAGTTTAAATTTACAGTCTCAGTCAACTTGTGCCTGTATGAGTGCTAATTTTTATTTTTCCTTTTTTTTACATGTACTCTTGGGAGCAAATTGGGGTCTTCGTAAAAGGCTCTCGTTACCACAAGAAGTCTCATTTTGAGACTCAACATGCTACTCGATTTGGAAACCGTGTCTACTCTTCATTCATTTCCCCCCTCGTGAAAACATTCTAACAGAAGCAAAGAGAGGGGCTATTGTCAATTTTAGCTTGCCTTAGGACTAATTAATTTTTTGTCTCCTTATATACGTTTATTTGGTTATCTTAAGATCATTGACCTTAGAACACTTAGAGTAGACGGGGTAGTTGACATAGGGGAGAAACTAGTAGTTAACTTTTTATTCTTCTTATTTTAGAGTCACTTATGATACCTACAACGTTTTCTTTGAAACATTCAAGTCTATACTTGTGGCTTTCTTTTCTTGCCACTATAAGCTTTGCAAAGAGGAAGATGTGATATAATTTTTTTTTTTTACCAGAATAACTGATTTTTCAGGGGCTTGAGCATATATCTTTGAATTAAAAGAACCACGTTTTTTTTTATGATTGAAGTTTGAAATGCTACTGAAACGTAAATGTGGGCTCAAGCATATTTTTCACAAACAATTCTTTAAGTTTGGTATAGTTGTGCATGTTTTACAATTGAGCATAGGTAAAAAAAAAATGATTAGATGAAGTGCTCACATTTTAAAAATTAAGTTATCGAGCTTTGCTAAAATTAATCACTTGTAGTTATTTTTCAAGTTCAAGTCCAAAAGTTATTTAGACCACATAAAGCAAGTTAAATATTTGGTGACTTTCTTCAATTGGAAATAAATGCCTTCACGCTCTTTTGATACATTAAAAATCAAAAGTTTTTAATTAATTTGATCTCCCTTTTAAAATTGCAATGACTTTACGTTCATTTCATTTGAGAATTTATAGTTAAAGTAAGCAAATTTTAAAGCATTATCGTATTTTAAAAAGCTAATCCGCACCTAGTTATAATAGACATTTTATTTTCTTTAAACTATTTTAGTAATATATTTTAACCTTTTTGATTAACCTAAGTTTGGTCGTGCTTAGTAATTCACGGATTCTAATGGATGCCTAACACCTTCCCATTAGGATATTTAAAACCCTTACCTAGAATTTATTAGGCTCGTAAGACCTTTAAAAATAGAGTTTTAGTTTAGCTTTATCTTAGTTAATAATTAGGTGTCCTAATTCACCATTAAAATAATTAGGTGGCGACTCCTTAAGTTAAGTAATTAGGAATCACCAATATGTTTTGACCCGGTTAAAATGGGGTATAACACTTGTGAATGTGGACATAACTCAAGACTTGCCAAGGGAGATTATAGTTGCTGATGAGAAGGGTCACTCTTTTACTCAGACTGTAGCATTTGACTGGAAACCTTTGTTTTGCAAGTACTATTTCCAACATGGGCATGAATGTAAAGAAGATCCTAACAAGCCTGCTATAAAGCCTGCTGATAAACAGAAGGGGAAACAGGTGCAACAACCACCAAGGGAGAAACAAGGACACAGAGGCTATATAAAACCAGTTCAGAAATGGGTTGGGAAACAAGGAGGTGTCAGGAATATGCCAACTGTTCACCAGCACAAACTATTCCCCAACAACAACTAGCACCACACAAAGAGAGGAATCTAGGGGCAGAGTCTCCAACACAAATGAATAAGGAAGAATGGCCAGCCCTACCTGCTATGTATGTCACACCTCTACCAAGAGGAATATCTGAAGCTGCTAATTTAAGCAAGAGAACTATGGGAAGTATGCCATAAGAAGCACAGAAGCAAATATCAATACATCATACATCAAATAGGTGTACAGGACCAGAGAGAAGAGAAGTGGAACCAGGGAAAGCAGGGTTGCCTCCAGATGGGGGAGGACCACCATCCTCTCAATGAAATGTCTCATTTGGAATGTGAAGGGCCTCAGCATGGCCTTCAAACAAAAGGAGATGTGGGAGTATCTGAAAAAGCACAAAATACAAATAGCTGGACTAGTAGAAACTAAAGTGAAGGAACCAAAATTCCTTACTTGTGTAAATAAGATTGCAAAAGGTTAGAAATATATTCATAATTATAATCATGCTGCTAATGGGAGAATTTGGGTGCTATGGAAAGACACAGAGGTTGCAGTTACTATACAAGAGACTCATGAACAATATATACATTGCTTGATCACTAATAGAAGGTCTGATTTTCAGAGTTTGATCACAGTGTCTATGGGAGTAATAGTCATGAAGGAAGAAATGAGCTATGGGTTGGTTTGATTAGAATAGGAGCTTCAATCACTACACCATGGAGTATATGTGGTGACTTTAATGCCCCATTGGCAAATGAAGATAGAACAAGTGAAAATCCAATCACAGATACTGAAACCAGAAATTTTCAACAAGTTGTGGACTACCTAGTGCTAACAGATATGAAGGCAACAGGGAGAATACTAACTTGGACAAATGACCATGTATGGAGTAAAATTGATAGATTTTTATGTAACACTGCTTGGGTGAGTTAGTATGGGACCATTATTGCACAGTTCCTAGAAAACCACTTCTCTGATCATTCCCCAATACATCTTGAAGTGCTCACACATAATACTCCACAGAGGAGACCATTTAGATTTCTAAATATCATGGCAGAGGAGGAGCAATTCTTGCACATCATTGAGCAAGCATGGCCGACATCGGTACACGGG
>NC_081347.1:71805433-71849638 GCF_029784015.1 Lycium ferocissimum
TTCCAACTTCCTCCAAAGGGAGAAACTACTAAAACTAAAAAGCCCCAAAGATGATAATGTTTTGCCCTAGCCTCTCTTTGTAGCTTCATTTTTCCAAGTCCCAAAGAATGACAAAATATGCCCAACTTTCAGTTTTTGCAGTTCTGCCTGTTTTTTGTAAGCTGTCTTAACTGCTTTTTGCAAAACTGTCCACTTTTGACAGTTTTGCAAAAAATGTCCAGTTTGGCCTCTTTTTGACTTTCCTTTCACTTGGTTTCTTCCGATCACTTCTATATCACATGAAGCTGAATAGAGCACCAATATCTCATAACACCAGGCGAAAGATCTCAAGGGCTAAAAGTGACGCGACTGCAGTTCCACACGCGAGTCGTACGTGGTGTCGCATGTGTCGTATCATTGTCTTATTCTATTTGGCCATCCTCTCGTCAATAGTATGCCGCACCACTCGCGACTCGCATGCAAAGTGACCTCGCGATTCGCAGTGGTGCTCGTTCATTTCAAATTTATCTTGGCTTGTTTTTGCTCTATTTTGTTCCATTTTGGTCCATTTTGATCCATTTTGATCCATTTTGCCTTTTTATGCTCTCCGGGCATCTTTTCCTACAAAACAACATAAAACACACAAAAAGTAACAACAAAAGTGCTTAAGGAGTCACAAAAGCTTAAGGAATTAGCGTCGAATATCGCGTAATTTCACGACTCATCAACAAGTTTGCTTTATTCTCTGATGCTTTAGGATTAAAGGCAAATATGAGTAAGAGCCAAGTGTATTTTGGGGAAGTAAATACCACCACTAAAACTGCAATATTGGACTTACTGGGATAGGAAGAGAGGGGGCTCCCTTTCAAGTATTTGGGAGTTCCTCTCTCCACTAAAAGACTGACCATCATACAGTGCAAGCCTCTAGTAGATAAAATAACTGTAAAAATCACTAGTTGGGTGGCAAAGTGCCTCTCATATGCTGAGAGCGTGCAACTTATCAAGGCTGTGTTATTTGGGGTCCAAGCCTATTGGTGCCAATTATTTCTGATGCCTAAGAAGATAATCAAACTGATTGAAGCTGTATGTAGGAGTTTTCTATTGTCTGGAAAGGCTACTATCATAAAGAAAGCAATGGTGGCATGGGACAGAATCAGCTTACCTAGCAATGCAGGAGGATTGAACATCATAGATCTGAGATTATGGAACCAGGTGGCTATATGTAAACTTCTATGGGCACTAAGTCAAAAGAAGGACAAGCTTCGGATCACTTGGATACACACCTATTATATCAAAAGGCAGGATATACAGACAATGCAAATTCCTAAACAAGCAGCATGGATGGTTAGGAAAATCTTACAAGCTAGGAAGAACTAGAAGGAACTAGGTGACATACAAAGTTTGCTTCTGGGAGATAAATTCCATTCAGCTACAACATACAAAAGATTGAGAGGGGAAATCATAACTGTCCCTTGGAGTAAACTGTTATATCAAAACATTGCTGAACTAAAGATGAACTTTATACTATGGCTTAATCTTCAAGGCAAGCTTAGAACCAAAGATAAACTCCTCAAATGGGGGATGACAATGAATCCAGATTGTGTCTTATGTTGTAAGGCACCAGAAAATAGGCAACACCTCTTTTTTGAATGTGCATTCACTAAGGATCTATGGCAGAATATGTTGAAGTGGCAAAACTAGAACAGGAACATTCAGGACTGGGAACAGGAGTGGAAGTGGGTGCAACAACAGGCTAGAGGAAAGAACCCAATTATGATACTGCTAAAGGCAAGGTTGGCTATTGTTGTCTGTTATACCCCATTTTAACCGAGTCAAAGCGGAGTACAATATATTGGTGATTCCTAATTATTTGACTTAAGGAGTCGCCACCTAATTATTTTAACGGTGAATTAGGACACCTATTTTAACTAAGTAAATGCCTAAAATAAACTCCAATTAATGGCCTACTTAACTAATTTGATTCTAGGTAAGGGTTCTTATTTATCCTAAAGGAAAGGGGTAAGGCATCCTTTAAGATCCGCTTAAATACGGTTAACCGGCCAAACTTAGGTTAATGAAATTAAAGTTAAGGAAACGTAGATGTAGCCTTTTTGATATTTAAGAAAATAGCTGGCAACTATATACAAATATTAATAATGTTACAAAGGGGAGTTTATAAGGATAGTAGTAATTAAGTTAATTAAGGTAGTATATGTAGAAAATGATTTTAGCACCAATCAAGATCTCTAAAATTTAAAATATCTCACTGTTAAACTATCAATTTGTTTAGCTACTGAAAATAATATTAAGCGACCAACTAGCTAATATTAATTCGCAAAGTAGCTTTAAAATCCTTTTTTCGTTAAAAATAATGGGTCCAGACTTGATAAAAAAGGAGGCCTCATAAGATAAGAAACATAGTTAAAATCTAATTCCAGAGATGCACTAAAAAACAGTTTGCAAAAATCATTTTATCTTCATATATATATACGCGCCCTCCAGCAAATATTTGGCTAATTCTTTCAAGTCTTAAATGCAAAAGGTAAATATTCCATAAGATAGAATAAATTCTCCATTAATAATAATAGTGGAAATTCTAAAGGGGTCAAGTGAAATATTCCTAATTAATCCTATGTTAAGCAGTATGTCCTACCAAAACAGCCCAAATCACATAAACAAAAAATAACAAGAAGAAAAGGCAACAAAGTGAACATATAAAAAGAGAAGTCGCCACAGGCGACTCCAATGCACGGGTTTTGCTTGTCCGGTGTGGTTCAAGAAATATGGAATGTGTTGACTCCATGCACGAGTATGGTAATAGCACCGAGTCTCATTTTGAAACTCCGTTTTGAGAGAGTCCCAATTCAAGACTCCAGTTTGCTCCGAAGTGTACATGTAAAGAAAAAGGAAGAATAAAGATTAGCACGCAATCCCAATTAACAATACATGAAATATATATGTCATTGCAGCACATATATATGTATCAAAGAAAGTTCGAGGTTCCAGGGAATTTTAACCGATCTTAGGGTTCACTCTTTATGTTATCTTCAAATGATCAAAAGCAGGCCACAGGTTATTCAAACAGGTAATACTAGCCTCAATTATGTGAAAATATATTCTTTTAGCCTTAATGACCTCAATTCCAAAGTAAACACTTAATTTTTTTTTAAAAAGTTGCTCCTACTGGAAGTATATTGAGTTTAATCAAATTATGGTTCTTAAGTTAATATAATGATGCTGCAAGTACACGGTTGTATTTCTGATTATGGACATAAACATACATCAGTGCTCTATTCATTTTGATTTAAGCTAATCTGATGAAGGAACATAGGCAGAAGATTGGGGCATTATGGACACACTTATCAATACTTATCCCATGGAAAAATCATTATATAAAACAGCTACGCCACATACAACATCGCACAGATTCGGGATAGCATGTTGAGTTTAATTTCGTGCTCATAAACTAAAGACTTAAACAACTAGGCTTTCAAGAACTGAAAGTAGGGAAAGCTATAATGAGCCTTCACACTCAATACTCAAACCTAACAGCCCAGAAGTAACAGCAAAAGGCAGCATTTCTAACTTTATACTAACATTTGAATCCGACACATACAGAATAAAGTTATCAAAAACTCAAGAATACAACTAAGTTAACAATGTTGAGATGTAAAGCAGTAGCTGTTTCAAAAAAAAAATAAAGAAAAGAATTTCGAGCTAGCACACATCCAAGGTCCAAACTGAACTCCACCTCCAACCAATCTGGAACTTAATCATGTAAAGGGAGATGAAAATTAAATACCATTCAACAATTACACTTAAACACCTATCTTAATCCTCATCCTTAGTTAATGGTAATCAGCTTAGCCCAACAATAATAACTAGTTAACAACAAATGATATAATCAAGCTAATGGCGGAAACAGATTATTGATGACTAACATCATGGTAATAAGCCATAAGCTGAGCACTATACCTCTAATTACTAGTGACTTAAATTAACACTAACAGAAAATGAGCATTTTTGAAGAACCACCACAGAACTAACTAAGCTAAACACATAACACAAATTCTACGAATCTAAACAGAAACCAAGAAAGGAAAGAAAATTAGGAATTTTACATTTTTGTCATGCAGCGACGGGGGTGATGAACACCTTTCACATCGAATCGATTTCCAATGAATGGAAACGACTTCCAAAAATTATAGTTGAGTGAGAACGTCCTCGAAACTCGCGGGTTCGCCGGATTTCTGAGTGTTCTTACTCTTAGGGTTATGAAAAACTCATTTAATGGTATAAGAACTAATTTTCTGGTCTCAAAGCCATTTTTTTTTTACAACATTTAAAGCGCAAGAAGAAACTAGAATTAAAAGCATTGCAAGAACCACTCAAAAATCAGAAACATATTTCTAAGAAATGGAAGGATCGAAGGGAAGGACAAACTGACCTTTCTATGGTGCAGTGAATGGAAGTAGGGGTCTCAGATCTATGCTCGAACACCGACAACTCCGAGCTTCAACGCACTTGGATTCGATACCTCGGGTGAGACCAAAAGCAAACGAAAAGGATTGTATATTCAAAAAACAGAATAATGTTAAGAGTGTATTAGCAATAGTTTTAAGGGCGAACCGTCCTAAAATGACTAAAGAAGCGAGTATTTATAGGAAAAGTTCTAGGGTTTGCTGGGGTTCAAAATTTGGGCGGGATTTCTTGGTCAAAATGCTCCATTCAAAATCCAAGGTTAGGATTGTTTTTTTTTGTATGGACCTGGAAGTCACAAATCAGAGAGGAGAAAGACGAAGACCAAAGGCAATTAAAGCTTTGTACTCAAGAAAAGAAAAGGTAAAAAATAATCTAGCTTCAACGCACTTATCCGAATTCAGACCTTGCTAGAAATGGTGAGACTTTCTCTGGCCTAGGGGAAAGGAAGAGTTGGATTTTCTCTGAATAGGAAAGGGGGACGAGCGGCGCAGAGGAAAAGATGAGACCTAATTATCTTGTCTTTAGGGTTTTGGGATATGAGGATGGGTATGGGCTGGTTATGGTGGACAATTTTGGGCCTGCTCAGCAAATTTGGTAATTAATTTTGGGCTGATATTGTGGGCATGAAGATGTGCTAATTGGACTGATCTTTTGGTTCTCAAATGATGGGCTGATGTGTTTTGGGTGACAATGGGCCAATTGGGCTGGTCTGAAAAAAAAGTTTTGTGGGCTGACTGGGTCGCATTAAGGTCGTTTGGGTTGCTGTCTTGGGCTTTTAAGTGGCCAAATCAAGGATCAGATTTTTGTATGAATTGGGCTATATAAAGTCTTCTATCTTGGATTTAGGATGCTTTCTTCCTTATAGTTATTTGAGCTCCTAAATCAAGATGAAAGACTCTCGTGTGCTAAAATATTATTTAATATAAAATATATTTATTAGCACTCAAATAAAAAATAAAATTATATGATATTGTGCTAGTTGCGATAATATTTATAAAGTTCTAAAAAATAAGTAAACGCCGTCGTTCAATTGTATAAATAAAAATGCGATGCGTTTTTGCGTAGGATAATAAATAGAAATGTTTAAAAGTGATCATGGCAATTATAATATTAAGTGATGGCAATATAATAATAACAATAACAATAATAATAAAAATGGTAATAATATATAGTTGGATAACGGAAAAATGACGAATTAATAGAAAGCTAATAATTGCAATAAAATATAAATAAATGTTCTTAAGTTGTCAAATATATTAGAAGCGCAAATAAATATTTTGGAAGAAAGGCGGGACAAAATTGGGTGTCAACATTGTCTACTACATTTGGATTGAAAGAAACTTGAGAATATTTCAACAAAAGAGGAATACTAAGGAGCATATGCTACACCAGATGAAGCTGCATCTGTGCATCAGAGTTAGGCAGAATTAGAAATTGTATCAATACATTAGCAAGTTAGGCCCCTAGGGATATTTCTTTTGTTGTTGTTTTGGTTTATTTTGGCTGAACTGTATCTAGAGGATATGTAGGAGGATAGAATATACAGAGAGAGGGGATGGGACTGGATGTACCTCCCCTGGGTATGTAATTATTCACTTGGTAGTTAAATAAAATTCCTTTAATTGCCAAAAAAAAAAAAAAAAAAAAAAGAATGGTTACAAAAAAAAAATCAAAATAAGGGAGGTATGCGCAATATCATAAACCACAAGGAAGGTCAGTGTGATAAAGCAGAACCTGGAGGGAGGTCTCTGATATTATCGCTAATATCTATATTACTATTCATGCATTACTACTTTTTATATTATCGTACTTATATTGCTTATTTATGTATAACTTGTCTCTAAACCAAGAACTCCTAAAGTTCGTAAACATTAGAACTGTTTTGAATTTACAACTCCAGTATTTTTAAACACCAAAAGTCAAGTAGTCAACTCCCATGCCTCTATCAAACTCATTTTCCTTGTAACTTCTCAGTTGTTACAAAGTCAGTATTGTTACTCTCCAGCTTCTTCTTCCTAGCTAATTCCTCATATATACCTATGAGATTTTCTACTACCAAATTTTAGTTAAAAAATAGGCATAATTTATAAATAGACCCTTAAACTTGGTGTCATTTTTTAATTCAATAAACATAGAAAAACACAATATAAATGAATAAAAAGTTACAAACTTTATCAGTTTCTGGGAAGGATTTCAAGATTCATTTTTAATGAAAACAAATACTAATTTAAACTAACCCCAGATAATAGTAATTCAATAAACATAGAAAAACACAATACAAATGAATAAAAAGTTACAAACTTTATCAGTTTCTGGGTAAGGATTTCAAGATTCATTTTTAATGAAAACAAATACTAATTTAAACTTACCCCACATAAAAATAATTCAAAAAACATAGGAAAATGCAAAATAAATGAATAAAAAGTTACAAACTTTATCAGTTTCAGGGTCACTGATGAGAAGAATTTGAAGATTATTTTGAAGAACAATTCTTCTATAATCCCTTTTGTCAATTCTAGGCTTCACTATCTCTACTCCCATATTTTCTTCATTTTTACCAACTGCCATTTGTTCTTGAAAAAACCCAATGTTGAATTGCTAAAAATAAAAAAATTAACTTATAAGAATTTGGTATTGAAAGAAGTGTGGAAAATGCAGCTTTGATATTGTACCTTTTGTTTTATACTAGTACTAGTAGTTGTTTTTATTAGAGAAAATGACAAAAATGGTGTCTTATGTTTGAGTGTAGGTTCAAAATAGTCCCTTAATTATGCGCATAATAGTTTTGGTTCTTTAAGTTTGCCAAAAGCTTAACATCTCTAGTCTGCGTCAAATATTTATCGAATTCTGTCTGTTAGATTTGACGAAGGAAATTAGCGGGTAACTCACATCTGACGAAAGAAGTGTGGAAAATGCAGCTCGGGAAAATCAAAGACCTTGCTGGTCCTAGTTGTACCTGTTCTTTTACTAGTTGTTTTATTAGAGAAAATGACAAAAATGGTGCCTTATGTTTGAGTGTAGGTTCAAAATAGTCCCTTAAGTATGCACTTATAATAGTTTTGATCCTTTAAGCTTTTCAAAAGCTAATATCTTTAGTCTGCGTCATACATTTGCTGCATTTTGTTTGTTAGATTTGACAAAGGAAATTAGCGGGTAACTCACATTTGACAAAAGAAGTGTAGAAAATGCAGCTTGGGAAAATCGGAGATATTGCTAGTCCTAGTTGTACCTTTTCTTTTACTAGTTGTTTTATTAGAGAAAATGACAAAAATGGTGCCTTATGTTTGAGTGTAGGTTCAAAATAGTCCCTTAAGTATGCACTTAATAGTTTTGATCCTTTAAGCTTTTCAAAAGTTAACATCTTTAGTCTGCGTCAGATATTTACCAAACTCCGTGTGTTAGATTTGACGAAGGAAATTAGCGGTAACTCACATTTAGAGGTAACAATTTTGTATTTTTTGCTATTTTTAATTTATTTCTAGAGTCTGGTGCGGCTTTTTGAGGTGTAATTTTAATATTTTCTTGTATCTTTTTAGTCTCTAATATAGTCTTTTGTGTTGCATACTTTGGGATTTAATGAGACTTTCTTGGTGTTTATAGTTAATTCTTTTTGTTTACATGTTTCCGTCAAATCTAACAGACATAGTTCAATAATTTTTTCAGAGACTAAAAGTGTTAAATTTCGGCAAGCTTAAAGGGCCAAAATTGTTAAGTGCATACTTTAAGGGACTATTTTAAACCTACTTTCAAACACAATGGACCATTTTGTCATTTCTATATTTTTTAATTATAATAGAGAGACTATTTTCCATGATCCTACTTGTACCTTTGGCTTATTTGTTCACCTTTTCTCCTTTTTTTTTTTTTTTGTTTTGGGTGGTGGGTTTGGTTTTGGGGCGTGGTTGTGGGTGGGATGTTTTCATATAACTTCTTGAAGGTCAGCCTTTGTACGGCTTAATTTTCTTGTCGTTTAAGATATGATATTTAAACAATATTTGATTGGATTAATAAAGAAAATAATTTTCACAAAATTCAATAATGTTTTATCAAATGTTTGATTTGAATTTTCTTTTCCACATAAATTGTGCTTAATTCATTACAATATCTAGTTTCAAATTTTTTTAGCATAAAATTATGCGAAAATAGGTGTATTTTTTTTATGCGGAGTAAAATGTTTCATAAAAATGCAGGATTAATAATACAATACTCCACAAAAATAACCCTTCGTGTAGTACTGTAGTAACCAATATTATTTTTAAAATAAAATAAAAATATATTTTAAAATATATATATCTATATCATTTTAAAAGCATGAATACCAATGTTGGTTGATCAAAATATCCTTAAAATATTGAACGACTTTTATATCCTTAAACTTTTAAGTTAAGTAAGGATAAAATTGTAATCACCTTTAATATTTTAAGATTTTAATTAACTTATATTAAGGATTTTAAATCCAACCATAAATTTGTAAATCCTATTCGACTCAATCTAGAAGTTAGCAAATTAAATCCTACTAAAATTAAAAAAAGGACGTCCATGATTTTCTTTTTGACAGGATACGAAGAGTTTTGATAAAGATTAAAAATCATAGAAGAAGATTAGTTCGACTAAACCTGATTCTTTTAAGTTTATAAACATATAATACAGAATTCATAAGTTTATAAACATATAATACTGAATTCATCAAAAAATCATACAACGGACTTATGAAACATTTAACTGCTACTAATATTGTTTCTTTTCTTTTTTTGCAGCAAATATGAGATGAAGCAGTATCTATAACCGCAAGGCCGTTTGAAGCTCGCAATTGCAATTTACGGTCAGTTTGTCAATGGACTCATATCAATGCATGTATTTTATTTTCTTTTGGAATCAAAGCTAAAACCAAACAATAAATTGTCATTATACTCCCTCCGCCCATGTTTAATTATTCATATTTAACTTGATTCACCCTTTAAGAAGCAGTAAATAAAATGATAATTTTACTGTATCATATCTAAATTGTGTGGGAAATAAATTGAAATAATTAGTAATTAATAACAAGTCTAAAAGAGATATAAAATGTTAAATTATTTTTAGGTTTTTCAATCTGGACAAATAAAATTAAACATTTATTTTGATATAGTGGCCAAGTAAAATGGATGGAGGTGGTAGTTAATATCAGTAACCAATTCAAATTGAATATCGTCTACTCTCCGTTTATGTATATTGTCTATTCTTGATTGTTTTTGTTTTTTATGTATTACTTGATTTTTTTAATAGAATATATTATCATATCTCATTTCTATGATCAATTTTATTTTTAAAATAAATAACTGAATATTTCAATTATTGTCAAAGGACTTCAATTATTGAACTTTTCTTTAGTTAAAGTAAATTTCATTAGAGAGTATGTATTTCAAAAGATTAGAATAGATAGTTTATTGGATCTTTCTCGGTATTTTTATGTATGCCAGGGGAAGGAAGATTAATATGATGTATATTGTATGAATACATAGGTATCTTTTTGTGCGAATTTGATACAATACATGTATATAATTATAAATAATATCATCTAATATCTTTTACAGTGATTGAGATTGATTGAGAATAACGTGCAACTGCTCTAGAGACTAATTGTATAATAATCTTATAAAACAACAAACAAAATATCCAACTACAAATAATTCCTAAGTTACTTCATGTATTATAAATCATAGGTGAATCCACGAATTGAACTTTTATGAATTTGAGCTCGAAATTATATCATTCTTCTAAGCCAAAGTAAATTCAAATGAATTTGTAATTTCTTCACTAAATACACAAATCTTATAAATCTTTTGCATTCTTAATATCTATATTACTAATTCATGCATTACTGCCTTTTACTTTATCATACTTATATTGCTTATTTATGTATAACTTGTCTCTAAACCAACGACTCCTAAAGTTCTCAGTAAACATTAGAAATGTTTTGAATTGACAACTCCCACATTTTTAAACTCCAAAAGTCAAGTAGTCAACTCCCATGCCTATATCAAACTCATTTTCCTTGCACCTTCTCAGTTGTCACAAAGTCAATATTGTCACTCTCCAGCTTCTTTCTTCCTAGCTAATTCCTCATATATACCTATGAGATTTTCAACTACCAGATTTTAGTTTAAAAAATAGGCATAATAAATAGGCCTTCAAACTTGGTCTCATTTTTTAAGTATGCACTCTAACTTTGAGTGTGCACAAGTAGGCACCTCAATTTGTCCACTTTATCAGTTGAACACTTTAACTTACAAAATGATCATTTAGACACCTCCAAAATTTATGTGTCACATCAGCATTTGTGTTTACGTGTTCAACTTTTTACAAAGGTGCCTACTTATGCACACTTAAAGTTGGAGGGCATATTAAAAAATGAGGCCAAGTTTGAGGGCCTATGTATATATCATGCCAAAAAAATACTTTGGTAAATATTTCTTGCTCATAGGAGTCACTTCACTTTCCCTTAAACACTTTCTTGAAGGACATGGCAGCAGCATATTTTCTCTTTAAACATTGCAAACTCAATCTTAGGGAAATTGGGATCACATGCTCTTCAAGAATTTTACTTAATTTGGGGTGTCAAAAATGAGCTCAACAAACTCAAGAAAGCCTTACTCACCATAAGAGGTGTACTCTTAGATGCTGAAAAGCAACAAGCTTAGTAATATTATGTTTTAGGCCTAAGGGGCACAATTTCAGTTTTAAAAGTTATGTTTTTCTAAAGCCTCGTTCCAATATCGAGGTTTTGTGATACTCACTATAAGTAAAAATCATGTACTCAGGTTTCCTTTGTCATGTTGCCAGTTTACAGGTACAGGTACATAAGACAAGGTTGACATGAGTCTAGTGAGATCCACACTATGTACGAGGCATAAGAACCATACTGAAAGTTTACAGATTATGATTTGGCTTAATGAGCCCCATGTTAAAGTTATTACAGACATGAATGTTTTTCATAAAATATTCTAGGATCCAACATGGTGCGGCAACATTTTGAAGGGTCCAAGCAACATAGCAGAAGGCTAAATAAAAGGCGCAAAAGGCATAACACCAATTCAGCACATGATTATCCAATAAATGTAGCTTATTTTCCCATAAAACAAAGCAGTCAGAGTGCCACTTAACAGTCAAGATAAGAACAATTTGTACAAATAACACAATCAAGACTGCGAAACAAGCAGATAGGAAGAAAAAAAACTGAAGCAACTGGAAAATACATTAAAAAAAATGAAACATGATAACCAACCAAGGCATGAAGGAAGGAAAACAAGGGTACTTATATTTTATACATAGATTGTTGGGTCATTGAGTCAGTTCCCATTGATTTGAACATCAGAAGTATCAGATATCCTGCGTCAGTATTCTGAACTCAAGATCAGTTAGTTGTCGATCCGAAGTACCTTCAGGTTTGTGAGGCAACTCATCCCCTCGGGCAATGAAAATAATTTATGGCACTTGGAAATTTCAAGTTTTTCAAGTGAGGTGAGATTTTCCAGCCACTTTGGCAATGCTGCAAATTTCGGGCACCTTTCCACCCTCAGGTATTGTAGAGTAGCACTGGCTCCTTCAAGCCATCGGGGCAAAGTAACTAACTGTGGTAAACCAGCTAGCACCAACATCTGAAGGCTCCCAAGGCATTGAACATCTTTTGACTCCAATTCGGGTAAGCCTCCAATAACCAATGACCGGACCATCCTAAGTCCTTCGATATCTTGCCACTCCAACAATGTAAGCTCTTCACAGTCAACAATCAACAGATTCTCCAGAGCAGTAAGGTGTTTCATAGCACTTGGGAAAAAGGTCAGTCCTGGGCAGCCAATAATTGCCAGTGTGCGAAGGCTAGTCAGATGTTGCAGACCTTCAGACAAAGATATGAGATTGTTGCAGCTGTAAACAAACAAAGAACGAAGAGATGATAAGCAGCCAATTGCTTTATCAGGAAAACAGGCTTGCTTGGTGGTTATATACAAGTGTTTTAGGCTGATCAAATTTCCAATATCTTTAGGTAGCCCTTCAAGTTGTGCACAACGAGAAACTCGAAGTGTCTGTAAGCTCAGCAACTTGTTAATCGAATCGGGTAATTCTTTAATGCTGCCATTGGCACTTACGTCAAGATATCTTAAGTACTTCAATTCGCCAATAGAGCTAGGCAGCTCATCAAAACATGAATCACTCATATCTAGCACCCTAAGTTGCATGAATCTTGCTATGCAGTTCTCAACGAACACAGTACTCATCGGCCCTACTCCATTAACGGAGAAAGATATGGTCCTTAATGCCTGGTTACTGACAAGGGATGGTGGCAGTTCCTTGCCTGACAAATCATAGTCAGAAAATTCCACATGTCTGACCTCATCAGAAATGTTTTGTATGTGAGAATTTACTGTACAGAATTCAACCCCTGCTGCTGACAGTGCAAGATCATGTACAAGGTCATGCAATTTACAGATTGAGGTAAAAGTGGAGCGACATTCTTCAACATCTTGAAAAAAGGATCTCCACAGTAACTCTTGGACATATTGAACCCCAATGTTCTCAAGATCTTCTGATCCATCAGACTGACTAATGAGTCCCTCTGCTACCCACAACTGTATCAATTTATCTATTTCAATCACACAGCCCTTGGGAAATATTGAGCAGTAAGCAAGACAAACTTTGAGATTAGATGGCAATCGCTCGTAGCTCACACTTAGTGCAGGTGAAATTTTGTCATCCTGATTTGAGTTCCACCCCCAATGATTCTTAATTCCATTCCACTCCCATTCATCAGTATTCATACGCAATGAAGATCCTACAGTCATTAAGAGAAGGGGATTTCCCTCACACTTCTGCACTATATCTGATGCGATCCTAACAAGATTTGGATATAACACTTCTTGACTTTGTTCAAAGGCGTTCCTCAAGAACAAAGTGAGACAATCCTCACTTAACAAACCTTTCAAACAGTATGCAGGAACGGTTCCCATTAACGAAGCTACTGCCTCGTTCCGAGTAGTTACAAGAATCTTGCTTCCACAAGAACCCACAATCAACAACTTCTCCAATTCATCCCACTTCACCGGGTCCTCATTCCACACATCATCTAAAACAACCAAATGATTCTTTTCATACAATGTCTCACGAACGAGTTTCTGCAGTTCATTCATACCAAGATTCTCACATAAATCTTCTCTAACTGAATTCACAATTTGTTCCAATATATTCTTCATATTAAATGCGCGAGACACATGAACCCACAAACCCAGTTGAAAATAACTAACTATCCTTGGATCATTATACACCAGTTTTGCAAGAGTAGTTTTTCCGATGCCTCCTACTCCAACAATGGGAAATACAGAAAGGGTAGCTTCATTTCCTGATTTTAAAAGCATTTCAACAACAATATCTCTATCAGAGTCCCTCCCCACAATACCAGTGTAATGCACAGATGCACGAGTATGCATAAGCCCTCTTGCTCTATGAGGACAAGTAAAACCCCCATATCCAATCATCATCGATGCATACATTCTATACCTACCTAACCTATCCAATTTTTTAACGAGCTTTCTAATTTCAAGGCACAATCGTACTTGATAGGCAAAAGGGTTCGATCTGTAAGAGAAAAGACCACACGCCTTTGATGATTTCGAACTGGGAATCAACTGGTTTAGCAGAATGAAAAATTCATGCTCTTCAACCACTTTTTCAGCTTCATAAAAAACGAGCTTCAGCATCTCAGCTACTTGACCACCGAAAAGACAATTACCTTCTAAATGTTCAACAAAGAGCTCTAGTTTTCTAAGCTGGCAATGCATGTTCAAAGCCTTTGCAATTTCAACAACGGAATACAATTTCAGTAGAAGCATATCTGATAGAACCTTTTTATCCATGGTGATGGAAGGGAAAGTTGCAGAATTTTGGAGATTATCCATGGAGAAAGTTTGGTTCTTGGTTTACAACTTCCTTTTACCAGAGGAAGTAAAGAAAGTTGCAAACTTTATAATTTGCAGAGGTGGCTGGAAAAATATGCTTTCTGTGGAAAATTTGATTGAACAATGATTTCTAATATGGGGTAATTTCACATATAGTGGTCTCTGCCAAATATTTAACCTTTCAGCTTTACCTATCTTAATGGCCTACCCAACACATATTTGAATTGCTCGACCAGTGAGTTTTGAATACATACATGATGCTTAAACAAAAAAGGAAGTTGCTTTAAATCTGAAGGAGATAATATGATGTGCTCTTTAACAAGGTGGTCCTCCTGGAGCAGCAATCTCTTAACTCCCATGTGATGTGGGACATCCATCATAAATTGGACACATTCATCTCAACAACAACATATCCAGCCAAAGCCCCACAAGTCATTGCCTCATGAAATTGGACATTCATCTCACCTACATAAAAAATTAATGAGTTAGGTTGCATTGCAATATGAGGACTAACATTTTTACAGAAATGTAGTTGTAATCTATTAGTTATAGGTCCTATTTTTGATATTATGATGTGAAAAATCAGCATAATTCAGTCATTAATGTAAACAAGGTAAGATGTTATTGTAGAAGTGGAAAATGCAGTCAAGACAGTACAACATAGCAGATAAAACTCGTTCTCGGACAATCAAGAACCTGATTTCATATAGGCTCAGGAGCTAAGAGAGACTACAACAACAACAACATACCCAGTGTAATCCCACAAGCCAGCCTCCGAACAAGCAGACGATGTAGAGACCTCACCTCTATCTTTGAATAGGTCAAGCTTCCGATGACCCCTCAAAAGAAATGTAACCGATGCAGAAACTAAAGAAAAGAAAAAGGGACGGCAAAAATAGCAAAGGTACAAAAATGCAGTATCATATATCAATACACATTAGTGGAAAAGAAACTACATGACTACCCTAAAACATACAGCTAAAAGTAGGATAACACTCTATTACCTACTAACCATCTACCCTAATCCTCGACTTCCACACCTTACTATCCAAAGTCATGTCCTCAGTCAACTGGAGCGCTGCCATGTCCCGTCTAATCACCTCCCCCAATTCTTCTTCGGCCTACCTCGACCTCTTCTAACTCTTGCTATAGCCAACCTCTCACACCTCCTCATTGGCGCATCCTCGCACCTCCGCTTCACATGAACGAACCATCTCAGCCTCGTTTTCTCATCTTGACCGCCATAGGGGCCACTCCCATCTTATCCCGTATAACTTCATTCCTAATCATGTCCCTCCTAGTATGCCCACATATCCATTTAAGCATTCTCATCTCCGCCATATTCATCTTCTGAACGTGGGCATTTTTGCTTGGCCAACATTCTGCCCCATACAAAAGTGTTGGTTGAACCACAACTCTGTAGCCTTGGCGACACTTTCTTATCGCGCAGAACCCTGGAGGCGAGCCTCCATTTTGCCCACCCCGCCCCAATACGGTGTGCTACGTCAGCAAGAGCTAAGAGAGACTGGAAATGTTTAAATAAAAGCGTGCCTAGCGTCTTTCGCTCTCTTTTATTAAAGGAAGGCAGACGTTGAATCGGTCTTATCTTCCCCTTGAATCCGAACAATGAAACAAGGAAGAACCATATAGATCTTAAGTAATTAATACAATGTGGATCTGAAACAAAGAGAGGTAATCCTCATGTGGAAGTTCTTTCAAGTTGTATGTAACTACAGATTCCATCATCGAGGCAATATAATCACTACGAGTAGTTACAATATATTTCTGAGGCTCAAACCAATGGAAACTCACTCAATGACCCAACAATCTATGTATATATGGACCCTTGTTTTGCTTCTTTCATGCCTTGGTTGGTTATCATGTTTCAACTTTATGTGTATTTTCCAGTCTCTTCAGTTTTTTTTCTTCTTCCCGTTTGCTTGTTTCACAGTCTTGATTGGGTTAATTGTACAAATTGTTCTTATCTTGACTGTTAAGTGGCACTCTAACTGCTTTGTTTTATGGAAAAATAAGCTACATCTCTTGGATTATCATGTGCTGAATTAGTGTTATGCCTTAAATGGCATTTTTTGTGCCTATTTTTTAGCCTTTTGTGTCTCATAATCATGTAAAGCACGTTACGCCATTACAGTCAGAGGTACTTTCGAACATACAAGTTTATTTACTCTTCAAATGATGTCATTACACCCTTTTCCAACCCTACACCCCTTTTCCAACCCTGCGATGAACACGTACAGGTTTATTATTAAAAGGGTTTTTCCATTTGAAGTGACGATTTTGAAAAGAGATTATTTATTAACAGAGTCGCCACTTGGAATTGAATTGTGGTATTCCAAGTCACCTTATTGAATCGCTAATCAAAAGAAAATGACTCTTTATTTTTGGTCCGTAAAACAAAAAGACCGGATATGAATTCCGTTGACAATTTTAGAAGGTGTTATTTTTCGAGTCCCGTGGTTCTAGCACGGTCACTTTTATCGACTTATACTTAGCTAAATTAATTATCGGATAAAAATGTGATTTAAATGATTGGACCTAGGAGCGTGTATGCACGCAAGGTCTTCCATTAATTGTAAGTGTTTAGGATCAAGAAGCGAGATGACACACATGACCTTTTTTTAATTATATGCATTTAACGAAGGAACGGGTCCGCACAGATGATCGACACAATTATTATTAGAGGGTCAAGGAGCGGGATGACACCCATGACCTTTCTTTAATTGTATGCATTTAACCAAGGAGCGAGTCTACACACATGATCAACACAATTATTTAAGCACGCTTAAATTTGCCTAGAGCTTTCATTTAAAATAATTATCGAATTACTGAGTCTTCAATAAAAAAGAAATCTGATTTTTACTTCGTGTATACGCCAGCAACTCGAAATCAAATTACTACTTCGTCTACTGTTAGTTAAATGAAACAAAGGCATAAACAATAAAATATAACCAGAAGTAATTATTCATTTGATAAAGTCATTCGCAATTAAAAAATATTACTGTATAAAGGATAAAAAATTAAATTTAACCAGAAGATAGAAAAGAAAGGTATATGCATATGAATCGCACCTACTGTCAGTGTTTTTAGAGGCGTTTAAAAGGCCAATCCCCAAGGAAACAATAAAAAACGCACTGCACGCAACGAAAATGTTAGATCCATAGGCACACGCCCTAGAATTTGGGGCGTAAGCAGTTCGGCATAAAGGCGTACGCCTCGGGAGTTAAATTTGATTTTTATTGTTATAAAAGTATTTTTGCTATAAATTATGATTTTTATTATTGGTATAATGATATTTATACTGTATGTTATCATGTTGTGGTGATTTTTCTTAAATTATATAAATAAATAAAGCAACTCTCATAGTAAATAACATTGTCATAAATAGTTTTTTTTTTTTTTAGAGGATTATGCCTACAATTGATCTGATAGAGATTTTATACCACTGTGTTCCCGAAGCAACTCTATCTACTTTTTGTTATTGTTCTTACACTTTTTGCCCTTCTCTTTCTTTGCATATATAAATAAAAGTCAGTACAAATATTAGTAGCGAGAAGACTAATAGATATGTAGAATGCATTTACGAAGGAACGAAGATTTTATTTTAAAGATTATCTAGGCTATTATCATGTTTTGTGTTGTTATCTTTCTCAAATACTCCCTCCGTCCAAAAAAGATTGTCTTCTTCCTTTTCTTTTTAATCTGTCCCAACAAAATTTGCATCTTTCTATATTTAGAAATAATTTTAACTTTATGAGTTGATTTATAACCACACAAATACCTAAGAGTTATTTTGAACTACACATTTCAAAAATATTCCTTTATTTCATAAATCCCGTGCGAAATCAAACTAAAATAATCTTTTTGGGACGGAGGGAGTAATATTTATAATTATTCTTTTTAAATTATTTGGTGATTTATTTAAATTTATTTGCAAAATTTTAATGAAAAATTTATTTTTACTTATTTTTAATAATAAAATTATAAAATTGAAGATACATAAATCCATGAGACTTACGCCCCGTGTCCCGTGCTTAAGCCTAGCCCCGTGCTTTCGCGACCTCGCCTCTTAAAACACTGCCTACTGTATATCAACTTAACCATTTCTAAACACTTCAAAACACCAAATCTAAGAATTATAAAGGAAATAAACATTTTAGGTGTAAAAAAGATTTATACCTTTAATAAGCCAATAACTTTCCACTATTAACAACGCATAAACGGATGGACCTCGACCAAAAATTAAAACCCCCAAACAGTTGCTGTCTCCCTTGGTATTTTGGTGGAATTCACACGGTGTTTGGTGTGTAGTAGTCTAGAGAGTGTATTACGGCTGATTAGGTGTTAGGATGATTAATGTGTTGAATTAGGTTAGATCATTTTTCTATTTATAGCATACCTATTTGTGGTCAAACTTCCCAAAATACCCCATACAAGAATGGGATTATGCCATGAATATAGATAGAGATGAACTTTTCATGCGATGGGCTATCATTGATTTGATTTTAATTTTTTTTTCATGAAAAAGATAAATAAAAATACTAAAATAAATATATTAATCAACTACTTTTAACCCAATATTAAAAAAAATCAAATAACTAGATTAAGAAATACTTCAAACTTAATTAACTAAAAGCTAGATTAAAAGCAACCTATCTTTTGTGATTTTTCTTTCTTTAAAATACAAAACTTGTATCTTAAAATAGTGAATATTTTTTGTTTTTTATTTTTTATTTTCCACAAGTAAACCTATTAAATTAAAAATAAAAGTTAAAATATCAAAGATTAGCCTAAAAAGAAAAATTAGACGGTAGAAAATCGCGGGTCAACATGCCGAACTCCCGTTGGATCCTCATAAAATGCACTACTTTTGATGAATCTGACACACACCAAATGACATTTTTAAAGAGACCGAATAACATATATAGTTTTGGAGAAGCCGGAGGTAAAATGTATCTGGACATGATAAATATAGTAGTACTAGTACTTTTTGGATGTATTGGTAAAGGTGGTTCAATCTTAAAGAGAACATTTCATGCGGCCAACCACAGAGTTGCCTGCCTTCTGTACTACTTTTTTTGGATTAACCATCTGGCATCCGAGGGATGGGTTTTTTTGTTCCAGCATCATCACATGTCCCTCCATTTGAGTAGGGTTATATCATTGCAAATGTATAAAGGTAAGGGTATAATTGGACGTGTACTCAAGTGGAGGGTATAATTAAACTATTTTTGATAGTACAGGGGCATATTTGACCCGTTTCCATAAATTTAATTTGCCAACGAGTATGCTCCTTCCAAGAAGAAGAGCAAAAGATCAGGAAAGTTGATGGTACCATCGGATTTGGAACCAAAAGAATTCATAAAGATTAAGTACTTTGTGACTTCTACAAAGAAACAAGAAAGGGATTATTGTAAATATCATTCTTGTTCGGATTGGATTTTTTTTTTTTTAAATACATAAAAGCAGTGGTAGATTTCACTACCCTTCTTCACATATGTGTTCACCTGCTTGAAAAGAGAAAAATGAATTCCTACTAAAATTTGTCTTGAAATCGACCTTTTCTCAGTATGCTCACTTCCGTCTGCTTATTTACGGACATGAACGAGACTAACATCATCGATGACAGGTCCACACATGTGACCGGAGTTATCTATCTTTGTGTGATAGTATGGACTATAGAAAGCTATTGTTGTCCTAGTTTTATCTGCTTGGAACTCGAGGCTTGCAGTCTTGAACCAACCCTTTCCTTTTGATACAAAGGAAACTTGTGTACTGGCCTTGCCACCAAATGCTTTAACTGTCATTGATCCATGGCAGTCATTCTTTGCATCGCCAATGGTGAAAGTCAGGTTGTAGAATTGTTTGGGGACTGTTCTTACGATCTGTGCAATGCCTGTTTCCCTTCCTCCTATCAATTCAACAGCTGCACTTCCTGAATGCACTAAGAAATTCTTTGAGTCAATATATTTCACTGGTTTTACAAACTGAACCATCCACCCTGGAATTGGTGAGTACTTGTCTTGTTTCAAAGGCAATATGAGCACCCCTGTTGAGAAGTTTTTGTATACATGTGGACCAGCTTCAAATCCACCATTTTTCACCAAGTTACCTGCATACATGTTCAGAAAAAGGTATTGTATCAGGATTGAGAAGAGGAGCTTTGGTGCAACGGTAAGAATAGCCGCCATGTCACTAGGCGGTCACTGGTTCAAGCTATGAAAGTATCCTTTTGCAGAAATGCAAAGTAATTGCCTGTTTCGCCAAGCTTCTAAAATCAACTAATTTTGAAAAATGCTTTTTAAAAAGGAAAAATTTCAGTAATGTATAATTTAGCACACAAAATTACATTTGGATAGCCATATTTTTAAATTACAAACCTATGACCCAACAAATTATGGCCGCAACTTGTATATACAACATTATACAATAATGTACAATTTTATACAACAATATACGGGCAATGTATAAACCTTGTATAAAAATATATAATAACGTATAAGAGATATTTATACACACTTCTACAGTGTTATGCAGTATTTATACAGTGTTAAAGATGTAACATAATGAATGTGTTTTATACACATTTTACTCCTAAAAAAACACCAACATTAGAAAGAGATTTGAAAGAAAAAATAGCATCTTGGAGTTTGATATGGGGGGAAGAGGCCGGTAGCTATCTCGGGTAATAACTTTAAAAAAAAAAAGGGATGAAGGCTACAAAATGTAAAAAAAAAACTATGACCATTTCGGGTAAATACTTTATCCAAAATGCCATAGAGTGTTATTTCCCCTTTTACGAGAAGTAATTTATGTTTGGCTAATCAATTTAAAAACATTTTTGAGCAACAATTATTATTTGATCAAGCCTTTAAAAAGTGCTTAAAAAAAAAAACTTTTTAAAATTAGATATTTTTTTCAATTTCTCAAAAAAAAAAAAAAAAAACCTTCTACTTCTGCTCAATAGCACTTTTCTTCTCCTGAAAACTTGACCAAACACCAACTTTGAAAAATAACACTTTTGGCCTTGAAGAAGCTTGGCCAATCAGGCTATAAGTTTACGCACAATAGACCCAATGTGATCCAGTCCCTTCCCGGACCCTGCGCATATCATGAGCTTAATCCACCGAGATGCCCAATTTATTACAGGACAGAAACTTACCTTTAGTATATGTTATAGGACGCATTTCCTTGATTGCGACATGGTCTATTAGAGGTCCACAGGTTGGATCTTCTTGGTTACCGGGGTTGTGAAATGCGATCTTAACAAAATCAGATGTTGTTTCGAAAGCCCACGCGTAAGTGTCACTTCCATCGGCACTATACAGTGTCTGAATGGGAAGATCACTTGACATGCTTCCAGCTGAGACCCTAAGGACCTCATTTTGAGCACAAGTCCTAGTGGCTCCAAATGTGAGGGAATATATTGCCCTTGGCTTCACATTCACATACTGAGAGATGGCAGCCTCATTCCCTAACCGAACAGCGTGGATCCCACGAGGGATCGGGAAGTAGAAGCCGCCTGGCTGAGGCCCAGCTGATACCCACTCCACTATACCGCTGATTTCCCATTCAGGCAAGGAGTATTTGCCAATGATCACTGTTTTCTTTAGATCTGATGGCTTTGGCCCTTCCTCAAAGTCTCCATTTTCCAGTATATCTGTGAAATGTTAGAAAGATATCAATATCACCTCACAGCTTGCAGTATATTGGAGATAACATTCTAAAAAAATGTGAGTAAGTTATATCAGGAAATAAAATAGCTCAAGAATCTTTGTTTTTTTCTTCTTTTTGTTGTGACTTAAAAGACTTGCAGACTAGTTAAGTCCAAGAATACAAATACAAAAATGCTGAAGGGCAATCTTATTGCTCTAAGGTCTAAAAGTTGGCTACAACCTCAACTTAGTTGATTTGCTACTCCAAAGTTCTAAGTTTAGAAGCTAAATAAGAATTCACAAAAAAGTAGATCTTACCATTAAGAACAGTTGCAGAAGCAAAGCTGATGTACAAAGAGAAAATGAGTACAAGACAAAGAGAGAAAAGGGAAGCCATCTTAGTGCAAAAACTTGGTGAAAAGAAGAAAGTCTCAGCTAGATTGAAAAGAAGGCAGGAATCTGTCCTATTTAAGGAGTAATGAAGTAAAGAGCATAATATTTAGTAAACATAAGATTTTTTTTTTTTTTTTTTTTTTTTTTTAAAATGAAGCAAAAGGGCAGTGTGGTGCCTAAAATATCCCTTTAGTAGGGTTCGAAGAAGGACCTCATCCAAAGAGTGTGATATAGATTATCTATCATAATGCAAATATTAGTAATTGCTTTCACGGTGCAAACTCATGACCTATAGATCACATCAGAGACAGTTTTACCGTTGCTCTAAGACTATCTCAAGATTCAAAAAAAAAAAAAAAAGAAGAAGAAAATTGTAGCCATTGCGCGGTGCCATAAAATGTGCCAGGTTGTCATTTTACTCTTTATTTGATTGAAAATCTGACATTCTTTTATTAGTAAAACAGTTTAAGTTTTCTGCATTGGTAGTTTATTAATCTTTTCAACTATTAGGCTAAGTTGACCCGCAACAAACATATAGCTTTTCATAGTATCAAGTTTGAAATGACAAATTGAAATATGGAAGTTTACCGACTATATTAAGTTAAATTGCACCAATAGTGCAAAATTTTCCTACACTTGTTAGTATATATAATCTCACCAAGACACAACACAAGCCAAGAATGTGGCTTACCTAAAGGCTTCATTGGTTGTTAACTTGCTGTTTCACTTGGAATAGTTGGCATTGTAGATTTCAATGAAGCTTCCTTTTGTTTATTCTTGCACTTTACTTCCTTTGTCAATTGAGGAAGAAATGGAAATAATATTCAGGACTCATATGTATTCTTTTCTTGAGAAATCACATGTTGTTTGAGACAAAATCACCAGGTGTTTGAGACAATCTGTAGCATAGCTTCAAGCTTCTGTTATTCTAGGTCCTTCTCAACTAGAATATTAGGATATGAGGATTAGAATGATTACTTTCCTCGTAAGATATTTCAAAAAAATTTGACTGCATATTGCTTAATGATATGATTTGAAATGCCAATGCTTTAAAGTTGATCAATGATCAACAAAATTGATTTTGTCCCAAATGCTAATTAGATGTAGTGAAATAACTCTAACCAAACAAGCTCAGCAGTAACATGACCAAAAGATCAGGAGAGTTAATGGTGTTTTGGAAATAAGAAAATACATAATGATCAAGAACTTTATGACTTCTGCATGCAAGGAAACAAGAAAGGGTTTTTGTTTTGATGTATAATGTGACGAGGGAAACAAGAATAGGGATTTGGCAAAGGGTTCTGGCTGGGTCGGAGTAGGAGTCAGAGTCGGGTTTCAATTTTTTTTTGGGACAGGTTTTAATTTTATTTGAGCTGGTTTAATTTGGCGACGTGGACCTCTAATTGGAGGGCACGTGTCAAATATAATTTTTTAACCAGCCATTTGAGTTGTTAATGCAAGTGGCATGGATGAGCGTTTTCAATCACGAAGATGACATAAAATAAGCTCAATTATTTACGAGAGTAAATAAATGAGTCATTTCAAAAAGTTTGACCGCGTATTTGAACTTTTTTCCTAAAAATAATGGTAGAGTTCACTACCCTTCTTCACACATGAGTGTTTAACCTTCTTGAGTATTAAAAATTTGTCTCTTGAAAAGAGAAAAATCTATTCATATTAAAATTTAGTCTTGAAATTGACATTATATGAGTATGCTCACTTCATTCTGTTTATTTTTGGACATGAACGCGACTAACATCATTGATGACAGGTCCACACATGTGTCTAAAGTCGTGTATCCGTTCATAGATTGATTATTTTCCTACCTAATCAATTAACTTTTTGGAGTCAAATGTAAAAAGTGACAACCACATAAATGGACATTTCTTACTATATAAGAAAAAAGATACTCCCTTCGTCCCAATTTATATGACATCATTTAATTAGATACGAAATTTAAAAAGAAAAGGAAGATTTTTAAAATTTATGTTTCAAAATAAGCTTTAGATAAATACGTGACTGTAAATCATCTCATAAAATGATATTATTTCTAAATGTAAAATGGTGATTTTTTTAGATAGATTAAAAAAAAAGTGTGTCATATAAACTGGGATGGAGGGAGTATAACTGAGATTTATTAAAAAAGATGATAAAGTATTCAACATGGTTTCAAGAAAAATGAAATTCATGGATAATGTTGTGAACAAGTAAATCTCTAATCTGATTTTATCCGAAAAAGTACGAGATTTGCTCTTTAGGTCCTGGAGCTGTCATCTGTAAACTCCCTTGTCATGTAGTAACACAATAATTGATCAGTGAGCTGTGATCTCTGAACTCACATGTGATGTGGGATCCATCATAAATTGGACACATTCATCTCACCTACCATTAAAGTTGACCTGTCAGGCTGAAATCAAAAGGACTAACATTCTTACAGAAATGTATTAATAATAACCTGTTAGTAGCACAGTATTCATAACACGCATCGGTAGACAAAACTAATCCCAGGTATATCTTTGTGTTTAAAATTTATTTACATCTCAAATATCAGTTCCAAGACAAGCCTCGTAAAGCGAGTCATATTTCAAAATTCTTCAATAGCGCGAAGACTCTAGGTGTACTGATAACATCCAAATTTATCTTGAAAAAGAGAATATAATCGTCGCAATATAATTTACCAATTATGAGTTGGGATCGAATTCACAGGGGACAATATAAAAGCGATTGAGAAAGTAAAGGATTTATCATCAACTACGCTAAGCCAAACACTTTTTTAATATTTGATTTTTTGATTTAAAAACTAATAAAGATAAAATTAACCTAGAAAGCAAGTAAAAAATGATCAATGGCCAAGCATGAATACAAGTCTAAAGATCCAATATATTTCACGATTTTTGATTGAGTCTATTTTAATAGATAATTTCTAAAATCTTTTGGAAAGTCCAACTAAATCAAGTGAATTTCACCTGGACATTTCTTACTATATATAATAAAAAGACAACTCAATTGAATCTCAATGTAACTTTCCTATTTCTACTCAAGTTATTAGATTTAATTTATTAAAGCCCCAAATTCTTGTTAATTAATCTTTCCAAACTCAATTTTCCTCTTTCGAAAATCAAAATAAATATAGTCCTATGAGCTAATCCTTTTTTAACGATTAAATTAAAGAAACAAAAACCCACTTCATTAGCAATAAAAATTGTTCAATACATAAGCAAAACAAGAGATTTAATTCAACAGATAATGAATATTCTTATAAACAAGATTCAAGGAGAGAATGAACACATGGATAATATGCAATACATAACAAGGAATCTCTAATGTGATTTTTCTGGAAAGCCACCTGCAAGATTTGCTCTTTAGGTCCTGAAGCTGTCATCTGTAAAATTCCTTGTCATGTAGTAACACACCTAATTGATCAGTGAGCTGGGGGTGATCTCTGAATTACACATTAGTTTTAGTTTGTTTCTTTTTTATTTATTTTATTTTTTATTTATATTATTTGATGATTTCTTTGATTTTTAATTTATTTTTATTATTTTAATTTATTTTTTATTTTTACTTTTTTAATTATTATTTTTAAATGTATTTTTTCTTTTTATATTATTTATTTTTCATTTCCTTTCTTTCATTTCCAACATCTCAAATATCAGTTCCAAGACAAGCCTCGTAAAGTTTTTTATTTTATTCATTTAGATAACCGTGTTATTATTCTAATTTTGAAACTACATATCTTAATATTGGAAAGATTGAGTCATTAACAAACTCTTGTATATAACGAATTTACGACGTTATTTAAGTATCGAATTTCAATAATATAATGAGGTTATAGACTTATATTTTTTCTTGGTTTTGAATTATTTACTTTTTTAATATTTAAATTTTTATTTAAAAATTTGACATAAGATATTATGTTAAACTTTTTCTTTTGAATTTTGAATTTTGGGTTATATTTTCAATTTTAAGTTATTTGCTTTCATATGTTGTTCATTTTTCACTTACATTTGATGGATTTTTTGTGTCAAACAGAATAATGTTATGGCAATATATTTATAAATATTACTATTTTTTGTCAAACATCCAATCCATGACATTCTAAAAAAAAAGTGTCTTCTTTTAAGTTTTATATTAATTAAAATTAAATATTATTAATTTGAAAATATATATCAATTATTTTTTACAATATTAGTTACAAATATATGATTATTAATTAATATATTTTCAAGAAAAAAATGTGTTATTAATTAACTAATTTAATATCATTTATAAAGGCAAATATTTTTTAAATATTAATTTTAAATTTTTATAATTAAATTTCATTTTTAAATTAAACTAATTGCCCAATTACATTGTGCAAAATAACACGCTTGTAATTAACACTCGTAATTATTATGACAAACAAGATTCAATGAGAGTAATATATTAAACATAAATGTAATTACTATAATTACACCAATTCCAATTGAAGAAAGTGTTAAGAGTTTGCTCACATTCCAATCTTCTCTTCCAATCTTACTTTTCCAAAACTTGGAAATATGGCCAAAGATGAAAATGATTTCCCTCAAGTCTTTCTTTACAAATCCCCAATTTTTCAAAGTCAAAATATGACAAAATAAGCCCCAAAGTTTTCGATTTGCAGATCTGACCATTTTTGCATTTTTGGCCACTTTTTTCATTTTCTTCAATTTGGCATCTTTTTGACGTGTTTTCATTTGGTTTCTTTCCCGGTCACTTTTAAATCACATAAACTTGTAAAATAGAAGTAAACAACATTAAATGCACTATTTTATCAATTAAACATAACAAAAATTTAAGCATAAAAAGGAGATAAGTTGGTAAAAATACCAACTTAGCATGTACCCGCTCAGAGACCGATTTTTAATAATTTGCTAATAATAGGTCCTATATTTGATAATAAGATATTAGAAATCAGCCTAATTCAGTCACAGTGGCGGATCCAGATTATTAGTTACGGGTTTACAGAACATAGTCTTTCGTTCAAACTATGTATATGTATAAAATATCAACTAAATATTTAGAAATATTTGATTGTAAACCCAATAATTATTATATCGTACTCATAAACCTCAAATTCTGAATCCATCTCTGTTCAGTCGCTAATGCAGATATGTAGAGATGTTATTGTAGAAGTGGAAAATGCAGTCAAGTCAAAAGAAAACACAGCATAACAGAAAATTTAGTTTCTTGAAGTGTACTATTATAAAAGATTCAATCATTTCATAGTAGGGAGAGAATTATTTGAATCTGGAACCTATACATGTCAACAATAAGAGAGGAGTACTAGACTAAGCAATCTAAGTAAACGGCAGCTCGATGCACTAAGTTCTCGCTATGCGTGATGTCCGGAGAAGAGCCGGACCACAAGACTAAGCAATCTAAGTGTTTGACTTTATTTCAGTTTCTAGAGCTGATGCAATGTTGGAATGGCAGAAACCCTACAAACTAAGAACAATAAAATAAAGGATAGAAGATTGACACAAGAATGGTATTAGTTGGAAACCAAAGCTCTTTGATAGCTAAAACCCCCAAATAATGGAACCAAAACAAGCACTTAAGATGAAGAATTCCTCAAGCAAGTAATCTCTCTAGATAACCCTCAAGAGGAATGATTCCTCAAGCAAGCAATCTCATCAAATTTGTTTAGCAACTAAGGCAATAACACCAACTCTCTCACAAGAGTGAACTCAATGTTCATCAAAGTAATCTCAAAATAATCTACCCTAATGAAATGACATAATATAGTATTTATACTAGACTAGGCTAAGGCTAAGGACTAGTGATGATTATTACAAAAATACTCTTAATAAATTAAGGGTTTTCTTAGGGATGATAGCTTGTATTTTAAGAATAGCCTCTTTCTCCAACTCCAAGTATCCTCACAAGTGGAGTCTTGTACTTCCACTTTAGCATGTTTTTGAGCTTCAAGCCTTCATTCCAAGCACCCTCTAAGCCTCCAAAGTAGCGACATGATGAAAAGTCCATGAACTCCCTAGCTCAGCTTTGTGTGCAAGGTCCTGCTGAAGCTTGGCTTGCATCAAGAGTTGAGTATCTATCAAGGTTATATTGGAATTCATTCAGCAAATTATCAACGACAGTATGGCTGACAACATGTGGCTGTTTGAACCTATGTTGCTTGGATTGCTCAAAAATGTTGTCGGGTGGGTGTCGGATCCTTGAAAAAGTAGTGCATTAATGGAGGATCCAACACGGGTATTAACATTTTTGGAGAGTCTGAGCAACAATTAACTATCCAACTTTCTACTTAGTGGCAGAAGTAAGATGCTGCAAGTATACATGAATAAAGTAGCATATTTCAATTTCAAGACCTTTTGCTCCAGTCATTTTTTCTCTTTTCTTTTTTATGGGATGATGAAAGTATAAAAGAAGGCTCTTACCTAGTTGTGTATTGTGATATCATTGAGATGAATTTCTTGGATGCGAGCTATCTTTGACCAATCCTCTCCAGTATCCTTTTCGCATCTTCTAGTTAATCCAGGACATTTTTGAATTTTCAGCATCCTCAATGTATTAAGATGACTCATGCTATCCGGAAGAGATGACAATTTCGGGCATCCTGTAATCTCAAGCTTCTCAAGGGAAGTGATGTTCTCCAGCCAAGCTGGCAACGCAACGAAGCTTGGACAAGTCGAGATGCGAATGAACTTTAGACTATTAGCATGCCCTTTCAACCACTCTGGCAAAGCCACCAAATGTGGAAGTCCTCCGATTACAAGTGAACGTATTCTCTTTAGTCCCTCAAAATCTTGCCAGTCGGACAACATAAGCTCTTCACAGTTGACAATCATAAGGCATTCTAAGGCTGACAAGTGACCTATTCCCTTTGGCAAAGAAGTTAACCTCGGACAATCGCCGATAACTAGAGTCCTGAGTTTTGTGAGCTTCTGTATTCCTTGAAATAGTGATACAAGATTGTCACATCCAAATATGGACAGTGATTGAAGAAGAGCCAAGGATCCCAATCCTTTCTCCGGCAAATTCTGCTCTTTGGTTGTCAAGTACAGATGTCTTAGACTGACCAAATTTCCCAGCTCCCTTGGCAATTTCTGAAGTTTCGTGCAAAGAACAAGCCGCAAAGTTTGCAGATTTGGCAACTTGCAGATGTTTGCGGGAAGCACCTGGATGTTGTTGTTGCCGCTAAAATCAATGTACCTTAGATGCTTCATGCTTCCAATGGAATCTGGCAGCATCTCAAGACTTGAATGGCGTAAATCTAATACACGCAAATACTTGAATCTTGAAATGCATTGACCAACCAAAAGAGAAGCAAATCTTTCAAATCCTTCAGACGGAGCAAAAATGGTCCGAATTCTATTTCGTTTACATAGAATTTCCGGAATGCTTTCCTCTGAAGGACTATAACTGAAGAGTGTTACATGACGAACCTTCTCATTTATACTATCCGTGTTGCTTTTTATGACACAACAATCGGTTTGTGCAACTAATACTGCAAGGTCATGAACAAGATCATGCATTTTAAAAGTTATGAATGAGTCGTATGCTTCAACCTCTTCGAAAAGAGATCTTGAACACAATTCTTTCACATAGTGGACACCAACATCTTCCAACTCTTGCCTTTCATTAGAAGAATGTATCAGCCCTTGAGCCGACCACAACTGAATCAGCATGATGCTTGCGATTTCTTGACCCTTGGGAAATATTGAACAGTAAGCAAAGCATTGCTTCAAGTAATATGGCAACTGATTATAGCTTAACCTTAGTGCAGGTAAGATATCATCACTGTCCTGTTTTAGTTGCCATATCTCATCGTCTCTCACTTTTACCCATTCCCTTTCATCGGTTGTTGCATACAGCATGCTTCCTAGAGACTTTACTGCCAAAGGCACTCCTTTGCATTTCTTTACAATATCTTCTCCGATTTTAGAAAGGTTTGGAAAATGCCTCTCTTGTCCGTTCCTAAATGCCCATTTCAGAAACAAAGAGAGGCAATCCTCATGTGGAAGCTCCTTCAAATTGTATTTAACTACAGATTCCACCATCAAGGCAATATAATCACTACGAGTAGTTACAACGACCTTGCTTCCACTCTCTCCAACCATTAACAAACTTCTCAATTCTAACCACTTTGAACGATCCCGACTCCAAACATCATCAATAATGAGTAAAAATCTCTTCGCCCTCAAAGCATCTTGAAGCGACGCGTGGACTTGCTCCACATTAAAGCTGTCACAAGGTGCACCACTTGCCAAATTAACAATGTTCCTAGCCAACTTTATGACATCAAAATCCTGTGAGGCACATAACCAAATCCTCAAAGGAAAGTGCTTTACTATCCTCTCATCTCTATACACTAATTTAGCTAGTGTGGTTTTCCCCACACCTCCAATCCCAACAATTGATACCACAGAGAGACACTCATCAACACCATTTTGCATTAGAATTTGAACAAATTCTTCACTCTCATTCCTCCTTCCAAAAACATCAGATGGAAGGATAAATGAATATGTCAAATCCCTTATCATTTCTAAGCCAACAGTCCTCTCAGATAAGTGGAATTTAGCTTTATCAGCTGCAATACTATCTAGTCTCTCCCTAATTTCTTTCACCTTATGGCTCATTTTGTATCTAAAAATAAGCATCTTGAAAGGTGAGAACAAAAAACACACCTTTGGTTTCACCCTTTGACTCTGTTGCACATAAGTCTGAATTTCATCAAGAAAATCATCAGCATCATAAAGAACATCTTTAAGTTCTTCAAGCCAAGTGGTTAACTCATGGTTCTTGGATTGTTGTTCCTCAGCATCCAAGAGTACATCTCTTATGGTGATTAAGGTTTTCTTGAGTTTGTTAAGCTCATTTTTGACACCCCAAATTAAGTAAAATTCTTGAAGCGCATGAGATCCTAATTTCCCTAAGATGGAGTTTGCAATGTTGAAGAGAAAAGATACTGCTGCCATTTCTTTCAAGACTGTGTGAAATGGAAAGGGAAGAAAATTTTGACAGTATGAAAGTCTAGATGGTAAGTTAAAGTATGCTGTCCCTATGACTGACTTTGTAACAACTGAGAAGTAACAAGGAAAATGAGTTGGATAGGCATGGGAGTTTACTTGACTTTTGGGTTCACATAATAGAATTCTTAGAGCCTGTTTGGATTGACTTATAAGTTGGTCAAACCAGCTTATGAGCCATTTTTAATTTATTTGAATATTTGGTAAAAATAAAAAATAATTTAAATTAAGTTAAAAAATACTTAAAATAATCCCAAATCAAGAAGTTGCCTAATCCCGACTTTTTTTTTTGGCTTAAAAGTCATTTTAGTTTTATTAATAACTTTATCCTTTTATCCCTTATATTTTCTGTTAATTCCAACAATACCCATACTTCTAAAAACCCTTTAAGTACTTTTATCGAAATACGTAACTGCTTACTTATAAAATAACTTTCAGCACTTTAAAGTACTTTAAGCACTTATACTTGAAAGCCACTTTTTTTCAGCTAATCCAAACAGGCTCTAAATTCAAGACATTCATGGGGTGTGTTTGGTAGGAAGGAAAATGTTTTTTATGAAAAATGTTTTCTTGAGCTTACTTATTTTTTGTATTTGGTAAGTAAGTAAAAAGATATATTTCTAAAAGCATTTATATATAATCTTGAAAAATACTGTGGGATTAGGGTGAGGTGGGGTGGGGAGTGGGGCTTCACGGGTGGCGGAGATGGAGTGGTAAAGGTGGGGTTTGAGGGGATTGGGATAAGGGAGACAATACGTATGAAATGTTATTTATGAAAATTATTTTCCCCGCTTATTTCAAATTTCTCTAAACATGAATGTAACCTCAGTGAAATCACATTAGAATTTCCCAAGTATGAGGTACTTTGTATTCTTCCAACTTAACAAAACTCGGGCAAGAATTCCTCTCTGACAAATAGAGAAACTTTATATGTCCAATTACTTGATAAGTGCAAACAAGAGAACGTACATATGAAATTGACAATTCCACATTTTCATAGAAATTAATGACTAGGTGAGTTTCCGGGAAGTTACTACTGCAAAAGCAACAATAGCAAATTTTCAAACAATGGCAAATTTTCTTTTTCAAACAATAGCAAATTTTCTTTGTTCTGTGCTATATATGTTTACCTTCATAAATTTAATAGGGGAACATAGCAAAGATTTGCTGAATCCTTCTCTACCAATTTAACTAGTTTTAAGTTGGTTAATCAATTTGAAAAATACTTTTATCAATATTAACGCGGTATTTGTGCTTGGCCAAAGTTTCAAAAAGTGTTTTTAGGAAAAAGCTATTTTTTCTAGTTTTACGAAAAATAAGTTATACTACTACTAAAAAACACTTACTCTTTCCTAATACAAGTACAATACTTTATTTTATTTTTTCAACAGAAATTGCTTTTGACTTTCCAAAAGCTTGAACAAACATGCTATAAAATAAAAATATTACCCCCTCTAAACCATTTGTATGAAATATCCAAGGCACAATACATTTATAGACACTTAATTTGGCTTCAACCAAGACTAAACACTCCAATTTTGAGAATACACATCTAAACACCTCAACTCGTCCCTACTATATTTCGTGAACACCAAACACTGACGTGGCATATAAACTTTGAAGGTGTCTAGATGATCAATTTGTAAGTTGGAGTGTTCAACTGACACAGTGGAGACGAGTTAAGGTGTCTATATGTGCATTTTCAAAGTTGGAGAACTTAGTTTCCAGCTGAGTCCAAGTTTAAGTGTCTATCTATGTATTCTGTCAATATCCAAGGTTAAAATTGGAAACAAAAAGTTACCCAAATTTTTCCAAAGATCAAACCAAACACAATTTTTGTTATCTATATCATATTTTTAAATCAAATAAAGTATTAGCTTCTGTTTGGATGGTAAAATAACAAAAGCTAAATATAAAATATAATGTGATTGACGGATATCGAGCCTACGACGTTAGAGACAATTTTGAACACCCTGAACCACTTGAGCTAACTTCATATATTTATTTAAAGTGTTCAAAAGTTAATATATCTACATAAACACAGAAAGTCGATCCTACTATATAACTTGTTATGGTTTAATAATATTTTTATTGTTTGGTTTGACTATATAGTACTGTATAATAACATGTAAGTTTACTAAAATATCTTTAATTACAGATTAGTTTATATATATTTATAAAACTAAGGTAAAAAATAAAATAAGAACTTTAAAAAATGTAATTGTTGGGTGGTGGAGGGATGCGTGGTTGTGGGGTGCGTGGTGTGAGGGGTAGTGAGTGATAGGGTGGGGTGGTTGGCAGAGGGTGGGGGGTTAGTGAAGTTCTCCACCTGTTCGTGAAATGTCCTGGAATTTGGTTAATTTGGACAACTGGAGAAACTGTGGCAAGCAAGTCATGTTTTGTACAATTAGCAATATGGAAATGCTGCAGCACCTTCAATGACAGTGACATTAATCAGTTCAAAGAAACTTCTAGTTTGCTAAAGGCTTAATGCATATGCAGCTCCCGAATTTGTCCCTTTTTTTCATTTTAGCACCTCACTTAAGTGTTGTTTCTATTGAATCCCTGAACTCATTCTCAAGTGTATCTATCAAACACAATCTGACTTAAATATTATTATATCTTCAATGTAGCAACATGCTCATATATATTCTAATTTAATTATACTATTTTTTAGCTAAGATTAGCAGACCGAGAGGGAGAAAAAAGAGTAAACTTTTAATTAAACGGCGGTGAAAGAGCGATAGAATCATAAGAAATCGACACATCCATTACGACAAAGAATAGCTTACCACACGTCTAAAATATTACTTTACCTTCATTACCACAATTTATTTTTTTTGCTTCTAATAAAAATCATATTAGAGGATTTGATAGACACACTTCGAGGACGAGATTAGCTCAATAGGAATAACAATGGTTAGTTGAGGTGCAAAATGGAGAAAAAGAGAAGTTTAAAATTCGTATATGCGTTAGCCTCTGCTAGGCAAAAGTCATGATAAAGCCCCTCTAAACTCGTACATTTTCTAAAATTACCTAAACCGAGGGTTGTAAATTTTATTGTGCACCTAAACGTAGTCTAAATTTAATCATATTGGGTACTTTTTTCACAATAATTAGCAAAATTAAGAGAGATATTACACTCTCTACGACGCGACAACTTTTGTCCACGAAAATGCGACACGTGGTGGTGGGGTCCATCATAATAATTAAAAAATAAATTATACATCCCCTCCCCCAATTTTCATCTCCTTCGCGCGCTCCTTCCCTCCCCCCTAACCGGCCGCTGCTCCCCCCATCTACGTCGCACCACCGCCCCCAACTTCTGTAGTCTCCCCACCCCACCAATAATTTATTTTTCTTTTCTTTCTTATTTAGGCCTATCAATGTCTTTCTGACACTCCACCAACCTTTAATGAAAGGTAAGATAAACAAAAAGTAGTAATGGTAATCCCTATTTTTTAGATGAACAAGATGGTAATGCTACTTTTTAAATTTAAAAAGGATAAAAAAATGATGATAAAAAATAATATTCAATTTAAAAGTTAATTTTATATAAATAATTAAAAAAATGAAGTGTTATAATGAAGAAGAAGAAGAGAAAAAAAAAGGAAGAAAAAGAAGAAAGGAAGAGAAACGTACAGTGGATAAAAAAAAAAATAGGAAGAAGAAGGAGAAGAGAAGAGAACTACAGTGAAGAAGAAGAGAAAAAAAAGGAAACGTACAGTGGGGTGGGGTCAGGGGACAGACAGGCGGCTGGAGGGGAGGTGAGTTGGTTTTTTATTAATTTATCTATTAAATTTTATTTAAAAAATGTAAAATTTTAATAAAAAAATTGAAGGGTGAGAGGGCTGTTCAAGCGTCTAATAAAAAATGGGATCAATTGCTGCACTACGTAAGCACCACATAGGCAAAAGGTATCCATTAAATTTAATTTAGATTGATTTAAATACCCAAATGCAACCTTTGATTTAGATAGCCCCAAAAAAAAAAAGTGGCAAAATTTAAGAGGCCATGACTTTTGCCTTCTTTTTTACTCTTTGCAATTTGTTGATGTTTCTTCCAGTTTGTAAAGTTTTCATCTTTCCAGCCAAGAAAATCATGATCCACAAATATCACCTTAATTTCATTTCCCTAGATATCAACAAGAATCAAAATATCTTCAGTTCTCTGTAAGTTCTAAAAATTTGTACTTTACTTTCTCTGCCAAAGGAAGTTGTAAACCAAGAACCAACCTTTCTTTATGGATCTTCTTCAAGAATCTGCTACTTTCCCTTCTATCTCCATGGATGTGCAAGTCCTATTAGATATGCTTCGAGTGAAATTGTACTCTGTTGTTAACATTGCAAGGGCTTTGAATATGAAGGCCCAACTCAGAAAACTAGAGTTCTTTCTTGAAACAGGTACTTGGTTTTTTGATGATCAGGTAGCTGAGATGCTAAAGCTCGTTTTTTATGATGCTGAACGTGTCATTGACGAGTATGAAATTTGGTCTTTGCAAAACCAGTTGCTTCCCAGTTTGACATCATCAAAGGTGCGTGGTTTTTTCTTCTGTAGATCAAACCCTCTTGCTTATCGGATTCGAATGTGTCATGAAATTCGAAAGCTCGTTAAGAAATTGGATATGATAAAGAAATTGCATATGATACACGAGCACATAGTGGTTTGCTTTCAGAGTGGTGCTCGGGGTTTTTTCAGGACGAAGACTCAGAGGGGTTTATAGAGCAAGAGGATTTAAGTCCTTATAGAGCAAGAGGACTTTTGCATACACGTGCATCTGTAAATTACGTTGATGTCGTGGGAAGGGACTTTGATAGAGATAATGTCGTTGAAATGCTTTTAAAATCAGGAAATGAAGCTACCCTTTTTGTACTTCCCATTGTTGGAGTAGGAGGCATTGGAAAAACTACTCTTGCAAAACTGGTGTATGATAATCCAAAGATTGTTAGTCATTTTCAATTGCGTTTGTGGGTTCGCGTGTCTCGCGTGTTTAAAGTAGATGAATTGCTGGAACAAATTGTGAAGTCAATTAGAGAAGATATATGTGAGAATCTTGATATGAATGAACTGCAGAATCTAGTTCGTGAGGCTTTGCATGAAAAGAATTATTTGATTGTTTTAGATGATGTGTGGAATGAGGACCCAGTGAAGTGGGATGAATTGAAGAAGTTGTTGATGGTGGGTGCTTGTGGAAGCAAGATTCTTGTAACTACTAGGTTAGAGGAAGTAGCTTCGGTGATGGGGACCGTCCCTGCATACTGCTTGAAGGGTTTATTAAGTGAAGATTGTCTGACTTTGTTCTTGAGAAACGCCTTTGAACAAGGTCAAGAAGTGTATTATCCAAATCTCGTTGGGATCGCGCCAGATATAGTGCAGAAGTGTGAGGGAAATCCCTTAGTCTTAGAGGCTGTAGGATCTTCATTGTACAAGGAAACTGAGGAATCGCTGTGGAATGAAGTTAAAAATCATTGGAGGTGGAACTCAAATCAGTATGACACAGCTGCTCTGAGAATAATCTATGAGCAATTGCCATCTAATCTCAAAGTTTGTCTTGCTTACTGCTCAATATTTCCCAAGGGCACTGTGATAGAAATAGATAAATTGATACAGTTGTGGGTAGCAGAGGGTCTCATTAGTCAGTCTTCTAATGAATCCGAAGATCTTGAGGACATTGGGATTCGATATTTCCAAGAGTTATTGTCAAGATCCTTTTTTCAAGAAGTTGAAGAATATCGTTCCATTTTTACCTCAATCTGTAGAATGCATGACCTTGTACATGATCTTGCATTGTCAGCAGCAGGGTTTGAATTCTGTACGGTAACTTCTCATATACAAAACATTTCTGATGAGGTCAGACATGTGGCATTTTCTGACTATGATTTGTCAGGCAAGGAACTGCCACCATCCCTTCTCAATAACCATGCACTAAGGACCATATCCTTCTCCGTCGATGGAATAGGGCCAATGAGTACATTGTATGTTGAGAACTGCATAGCAAGATTCATGCAACTTAGGGTGCTAGACATGAGTGATTCATGTTTTGATGAGCTGCCTAGCTCTATTGGCGAATTGAAGTACTTAAGATATCTTGACATAAGTGGCAATGGCAGCATTAAAGAATTACCCGATTCGATTAACAAGTTGCTGAGCTTACAGACACTTCGAGTTTCTGATTGTGCACAACTTGAAGGGCTACCTAAAGATATTGGAAATTTGATCAGCCTAAGACACTTGCATATAACCACTAAGCAAGCATGTTTTCCTGATAAAGCAATTGGCTGCTTATCATCTCTTCGTTCTTTGTTTATTTACAGCTGCAACAATCTCGTATCTTTGTCTGAAGGTCTGCAACATCTGACTAGCCTTCGCGCACTGGCAATTATTGGCTGCCCAAGACTGACCTTTCTCCCAAGTGCTATGAAACACCTTAATGCTCTGGAGAATCTGTTGATTGTTGACTGTGAAGAGCTTGCATTGTTGGGTGGCAAGATATCGAAGGACTTGGGATGGTCCGGTCATTGGTTATCGGAGGCTTACCCGAATTGGAGTCAAAAAGATGTTCAATGCCTTGGGAGCCTTCAGATGTTGGTGCTTGCTGGTTTACCACAGTTAGATACTTTGCCCCGATGGCTTGAAGGTGCCAGTGTTACTCTGCAATACTGAGGGTGGAAAGGTGCCCGAAATTTGCAGCATTGCCAAAGTGGCTGGAAAATCTCAGCTCATTGAAAAACTTGAAATATCCAAGTGCAGTACATTATTTTCATGGCCCGAGGGGATGAGTTGCCTCACTCTGGAAGGTACATAGGATCGACAACTGACTGAACTTGAGTTCAGAATGCCAAGGAAGGACCTCTCATATTTCTCAGGCTCAAATAAACGGAAATTGGCTCAATGACCCAACAATCCTTTGTTGGTTATCATGTTTCATTTTTATGTATTTTCCAGTTTCTTCAGTTTTTTTTTTTCTTCCTATCTGCTTGTTTCAAAGTCTTGGTTGTGTCTTGTACAAATTGTTCTTATCTTGACTGTTAAGTGGGCACTCTAATTGCTTTGTTTTATGGGAAAATAAGCTACATTTCTTGGATTATCATGTGCTGATTAGTGTTATGCCTTAAATGGTTGTTTTTTGTGCATATTATCAAAGATAATTGTGTAAACGTTGCACCATCACAGCCAGAAGTACCTTGGAGCTATGTTGCTCGGACTCTTCAAAATGCGTCCGCACCCGTGTTGGATCCTCCATAAATGCTCTACATTTGATGGATCCGACACACACCCAACGGCATTTTACGAAGAGTCCGAGCAACATGGCTTTGGAGAAACCGGAGGTAAAATGTGTCTAGACATGATAAATATTAGTAGTACTAGTTCATTTTGGATGTAATGTTAAAGGTGATTCACTCTTAAAGAGAACATTGTATAGATTTCTCATTTCTAAGAGCTTTTATGTAAAAAATATGTAACGTATGCAGCCAACCACAGGGCTGCTTGCTTTCTGTATTATTACTTTTTGTTTAACAATCCAGCATCTGAAGTCCACTAGGCTCAACTAATACAAGTTCGTGCCGAGTAGACCCACTAAGGCGGTAAGGCACTCCCTACTGCATATTATATTTGCTACTTCTTTTCTCAGCTATGCGGATCACAACTTTACTTGATTCTTAGGTACAAAATAAAGAACAACGGACATGGATAAAGATCAGGTGTTGTCCAGAGCATTCACCGGTTGAATAACCAGAAATGGGGTTGCAAATGATTGGAGTCTAAACTTTTTTAATTCATGAACAAATTTCCATCATATAGAACATGAGTGACATCATAATTTTTTATTAAGCACTTTGTGACTTCTAGAAGGAAACAAGAAAGGGATTTTACTACTTTTATTTGATATATCATTCTTGTTCAGACTGAAAAACTTAAAAAAGAGATAAAAACAATGATAGATATCACTACCCTTCTTCACACGTGTTCGCCTGCTTGAAAAGAGAAAAAAGTGTTCCTGCTAAAACTTGTCTTGAAATTTTTGGACATGAACGAGACTGATGACATCGATGACAGGTCCGCACATGTGACCAAAGTCATATATCTTTGTGTGATAGAATGGATTATAGAAAGCTATTGTTGTCCTAGTTTTATCTGCTTGGAACTCGAGGCTTGCAGTCTTGAACCACCACTTTCCTTGTGATACAAAGGAAACTTCTGTACTGGCCTTGCCAGCGAATGCTTGAACTATCATTGATCCGTGGCTGTCATTGTTTGCATGGCCAATGGTGAAAGTCAGGTTGTAGAATTGTTTGGGGACTGTACTTACGATCTGTGTAATGCCTGTTTCCCTTCCTCCTATTAACTCAACTGCTGCATTTCCCGAAGGCACTAAGAAATGCTTCGAGTCGATGTGTTTCACTGGTTTCATGAACTGAACCAGGGATTGGTGAGTACTTATCTTGTTTCAAAGGCAGGACGAGCACCCCTGTCGAGAAGTTCTTGAATACATGAGGACCAACTTCAAATCCACCATTTATCACCAAGTTACCCGCAAATGTCCAGTAGCAAGGTATTGCATCAGGATCTGATTTCAGTTTATTAAATATTAGTGAATATGTCCATTAAGCCATGTTGGTGAAATATATATTATCTTGCAATTGTAAAAATCAAATGCAAAAATTAAGTAAATAAAAGTATAATTATTTAGTTTAAAATATTTGTTTCACTAAAAAATAAATAGACAATATGAATAAGCAAAAAGTAAAATTAACACGTTAATAAGCAACTTAAGGATATAGGAAGAGGGATCGTTACTCTTTATTTAGCTTTATAGTTAGTTATAATTTAAAGGTAATAAAAGTTGATCATCTGGGCATAGAATGTATATGGTGCTCATTCCTTGAAAATAGTCCGGCAATTTTAATGAAGATGTTGGTCATAATAAAGTTACATTATTTTGCTTATCAATGACAGAACATAATAATGTCAAATATTTCAGAGCAGTCAAAACATAATCTTACATATTTTAGCAGTACTTGCTATCATTTGCTTGTCATTCTTTAAGACTATAGGTAGATCTCAAACGCTTCATTTGCATATTTCCCGTGAGCAATATTCGTCATCCAAAAAATCAAACTTATGGAAGAATAGGATTCGGAATCAACACAAAAATACTTTAGTCATTGAAGTAGTAAAAGAATTCCAGAAAAGCTCTACTTAATCATCCAAAAGAACCATAAAAAAATGCATATGAGTGCAAAGGATTATAATAGAAATTTTTTAAAGTGGTTTCTTATGGAGCTTACCTTTCACTTTGAGAGTTCTTTGTGCTTATCGGAAGTTACGTTTGTCGAAAGTTCGCACCTTCCGAGCTGGCAATATTTGAGCTTTGGACCCGTGCATTTAAAACCTACGTACAAAGAAGAAAATCAGTAGTGTTAGGGAATCCTGTTATGATAATTTCAGAAAATGAAGCACACAAGAGGATGAAAGATAGACTAACAAAATACACAAAATAATTATGAAGAAGAAAATGGATGAAAGATAAGATGTACACAAATGTGAAGAGAAAGAGAACTGCAGTTTACTAAAGATTTGCCACAGATATGAAGAGCAAACGTTTCATTAACTGGAATTTAAAAATTATGTGTAATGTGTACAGTAATTCCACCATTATTTTAGCCGTTACACCTTTTCTTTTGGAAGGTAAAATTAATTACATATTTAATAGGAGAAATTAAATGATAAGAAAGGTCAAAATTTAATTATGACTTCCGAATTTTTTCTTCTGTGCAAAGAAATCGAAACAGATGGATTCCAAGAAATGAAATAAATGTCAATAATGAGGAAAGAGACATTAATTGTTTTGGAGGTTTTTAGAAGAGAAAATGAGGAAATAATTCAAAATTATGAGAAAAAAGATAAATAGTGATGCGACGATGAGGGCGTACGGCATGACTTTTCTCATTCCAGCTTTATAGATATATATTGATATATTGATTGATTGATTGATTGATTACACCATTCTAATTAGCTATTATGTTCAGCTCGGACTCCGAAAATGCTTCCACACCTCTTGTTGGATCTTGGAAAATGTATCTACTTTTTGGAGCATCCAACGCACATGACATTTATGTGGCGTCATTTAATTAGGTACGAAATTTAAAAAAGAAAAGGAAGACTTTTGTTTATATTTGAAAATAAGCGCTTAAATAAATGTGTGGTTGTGAATCATCATATAAAGTTATATTGTTTAAATATAGAGCGGTGACATTCTTTTTTAGGGCCGGTAAAAAAAAAAAATTAGTCTACGTAAATTGGGATAAATGGAGGATAACTAAGATTTATTGAAAAATATGATAAAAGTATTGGTTTAATACATGTGTAGCCCTTAAACTTATTCGAATTTAAGACGCTCGAAGCATGTCGTATTCACGATTAAGCACCTTAATTCTGCTTGGTGTTTCAATTAGACGCTTTCGGTTCAAATTTTGAAACTTATTTTGCGTGTATTTTCACTCGTCTATTAGTTAGCTAAGTTAATCACATAAAATATGTTAATACGCTTTAATTATACGCATTCGCTCGGTGCATTGTAAAAACCTGGACATTTTCTACTTGAGGTTGATGCGTATAATTAAAGGAGATGACATACGTAGCTTTATGTGGTTAACTTATATACCTAATAGACGAATGAAAATACACGCAATTTTTTTAAAAAAAATTTAAACTAAAAGTGTCTAGTTGAAACATTTTATTAGGAATTGAGGTCTTCCATTGGATCAACAATTAGTTTGAATATCTAAATAAAATATCCTGACAAGTCTAAATGGTTAGCCATGTAATAAGCCTAAAGTATTCAACATGGTATCAAGAAAAATGATGTTCATGGATAATGTTGTGTACAATTAAATCTCTAAAGTGATTTTATCTGAAAAAGTACAAGATTTGCTCTTTAGGTCCTGGAGCTGTCATCTGTAAACTTCCTTGTCATGTCGTAACACAATAATTGATCAGTGAGCTGTGATCTCTGAACTCACATGTGATGTGGGATCCAACATACCATAAAAGTTGATGAGCCAGGCTGAAATTAAAAAAATTTATTTTAAGGCATGAAAATGAGCAGTAATGATCGGTTAAAATTAAGAAAAAGCGAGAATGAAAGGCTGTTTTTCGCAACTTATAAGCTAAGCCAAATGGGCTCTATATATATTAATAAAACTAAGATGAAGGATAAAACAGGAACTTTAAAAAATGTAGTTGGTGGGTGGGGGTGTGGAGGGGTGGGTGGTTGTGGTGTGATAGGGTGGGACTGAGTGGTTGTGGGTTGCGTGGTGTGAGGGGTAATGGGAGGTAGGGTGGAGGTGGGTGGCAGAGCGTGGGGGTTGGTGAAGTTCTCCACCTGTGTGTGAAATGTCCACTGAGAGGGGATTTGGTTATTTTGGACCAACTGGATAAGCTGTGGCAAGCATGTCAACATTTATCCACATCAAATATAAACCTCTCCTTTTTAATGTGCCACATATAAATTGGGACCGATGGAGTAATATTTTAATCGTAATGCGCAATCTAGATGACAGAATACATTAAAACGTCACTCATTGTTGGAGAATTTCTTTTTGAACATCAATAATCAAATGAAGACTACAACTTTTATGACGGATGGAGCATCTAAAATTTCCTACTCTTTTAGAAAAGAAGAAAATAAAAGACCAAGGTAATTGTACATAGCTGATATAATCTATATATATATATATATATATAATTGCGGCTTACGTAAGCGCGATGGCGTAAGACGCCCAAAAGCTCGGGGAAAAGACATTTATTTTTTTTGTCATTTTTTAGCCCTTTTCTTTATTGTTCAAAATTAAAACTATTAAATTTTCATCCTTGCAAAGAATGAAACGTTGCCTTACTCAACTTACATAATGGAATAGTTACATCTTTTTGAGTAATTGTGATATTTAAATTTCTAAAGAGGCAGTAACCGTCAACTTTCCACTACAACATAGAACGCTCACTTCTGTTTCCATCCCAAACGTCACATTTGTCTCCTCCTCTTTGTTTGAAGCTTCTTTACCACATGAAATTTTTCCTGCCAAGGTTGTTATAGAGTGCGTTGTTACGGCGTACAGTAAAATTCTCCCTAAATTTACAGTTTAAGTTATACAATTTTCATTCTTTATTTTGTATATTTCTGAAATCATTTCATGAGATACTGAATTTTTTCACAACGTTAAGTACTTTTATCTTTGAATATTCTGAAATAATTTAGGGTGTCCAACTTCAAATTTTGGGCACCCAAGGTAAATGCACAAAGATCCTCTCTACTTTAGTCTTACTTCAACAGTTTGACGTTCATTTTTCATTTAGTAGGCTTTATCGAAAAGTTATCTAGATTTTTTTTTAATCAGCAGTAACTTTGTCGTGCAAACGAAAATGGTAAACTTCTCTAAATTTATAGTTTTAGTTGTACAATTTTCATTCTTTGTTTGAATATTACTTGATTATGAAAATTATTCATGAGATACTGGTTTTTGTTCTCAGAGTTAAGTACTTTTATCTTTATATATCTTGAAATAATTTAGAGTGTTTTACTTCATATTTTGGGTAACAAAGGTAAACACAAAGATCCTTTCTACTTTTAGTCTTATTAAATGATTTGATTTTCATTTTCATTTTCATGTTGTGGGCTTTATCGAAAAAGTTTCAGAATTTTGTTGAGGAATAAATAACTTTTGAAAAGGGGAAAAA